>NC_081181.1:26210424-26376658 GCF_029867415.1 Vicia villosa | reverse complement strand
TGAGCAGGCATCATGAGATGAGAGAGTGAAAGGAGCTCATCACCAAGACCTAAAGCACAGGCCAAGGAAGTAATAATTCCGCCAAACAAAAAGGGATTTGTAGCGGGGGCGTTGACACAGCCTTGGATGTGTTGGAGCATAAACGGTGCGGCATTGAAACGGATGTTGTTTAGCGCACAGTAAAGGAAGAATAGTTCATGTTGATTTACCTTGTGGTTGTTGGATCGCGCAAAAATAGTATGCCCCAAAACACGTTGAAAATAACGTATAGCGGGGTTTTGAATGTGAGAAGCATGTAGGGCCCTCCAACCAGTTTGAACTTCGCCAGTGAGGTTAAACCATAGGTCGAAGGCATGTTGTTCCCATGAACGACCATTGAGTTCTTGAAAGATATTGCGGAGAGCATTCGGTGATGTATTGAAATTCAAGTACGTAGCCACAACTTCTTGATCCAGTGTATATTCACGGTTGAACATCCTAAATTGGATGCTACCGGTTGAGAGTGGTTGATCAGAAGGAGTGTCGTAACTGAAAGAACTCAAGAATTCTAAGACGAGCGGCTCATAAGTGGGTACGAGTTCGGTACAGAGATGGTGTAGGCTAGATTTAGTGAGTAAACGGGTAACACCATCAATGAGGCCTAGAGTTTCTAGACATTCGGTGTTCACAAATTTTGTGGGAACAACCGAACGTTCGTAGAAAGCGAGGTATTTGGTTCTTTGAGCATCATTGTCGTCTTCGCGGAATATAATATTGTTAAGGTTAGGGGGTGGTCTCTCAGGACGCACACTACGGATGATTGAACGTGGAGGCATGATGAGTTTGAAGATGAAAAATGGAGATGGTAGTAGAATGGTAGAAAAGAAATGGTATGAAGGTTGTGAAGAATAAGAGTGGTGGTGGTGTGGTTTTATAGTGAGGTTTTAAGATGGTGTGGTAAATGGAGAATTAATATGGATTAATGGTGGTGTTTGAATTTTGAATAGAATAGAGAAATGGGAAATGAATGGAGTTTAAGAGGTGAATGATGGAGGATGAATGAGGTTTATGGGGTTTAAATGGAATAAATAGGGGGAGAATGAGGAGAATGAATTTTGAAATTCAAATTCAAAATTCAAGAGGGAGAGAAGTGTGGTCTGCGTGGTCAAATGCAGACTGCTAGCCTTGGGAGACGTGCGTCTCAGGCAGTCAGTCTGCTGGGGCAGAGCATGGAGACGTGCGTCTCCTGTCCCAAGAATGGCATCTGCTGGTCCCACACAGATGGAGACGGTCGTCTCCTGTGGCAGGCAAGTGGGCACGCATGCAGGTGACCAGACAGTGCTGACAGATACCATTAACAGCAAAAAGTGTCCATCAGTTCAGAACAATGTCTTATTTTAATACTATTAACAGCAAAGAGTGATAGCCAGGCAAATATATATAGCAGTCAATAGCAGTGTATTATAACACAACAGCAGTAGTGAATAAAATATTGCATTTTAAAATTAAATCAGTACTGAGTGTTAACAATAGCAGAATGGAAAAGTGCAGAAAAAATGAAAATCTAAACTAGAAATAGAAATTGCTAAAACTAGAAATAAAAATCTAATAATCTAATACGGTAACATCTAGCCACGTCTATTGTTGTTTTGATTAGACTGAATGTGTTTGAAAACTTCGTCGAACTGAGCATTGACGGTGTCGATGAAATCGAAGAAATGCATTTGCAAAGTGTGAAGCTCGTTGCGCACATGTTGTACATCTTGTTGTAGTGCATTGATTGCTTGTTCGTGCGTGTTCAGATTGGGCATCCTTTGATTTACCGATGCGGTGGACGTAGCGGGTTGTTGTGGCTCGAGTTCAACATCAGTCATGTCAACAGTGTATTCATCAGCAGAATCTTCAGAAGGTGTCTCAGGCTCATATTCGGGTATAGGTTCGTCTTCTGATAAAGGTTCATATTCAGGAATCGGTTCATCTTCAGGTAAAGGTTCATAGTATCCAGGCGGTGTTTCTGGTTCAGATTCAGATGCAGGCATTTCCTCATCAAAATGTTCATAAGCTTGAGGAGTTTCAGGTGAGGGCTCTCTCTCAGGAATCTGACCATAGTAAAGCCAGTTGGCAGGGTTGTGCACACTTGTCCTAGGATTCGGTAAGGTGAACTGATACCAAACTTTGTTATCAATGAGCAATTCAAACCGATGAGGTCCAAGATTACCGATGATACCTCGATTAAAGCAGAAATTGATGTCCATAGAGGTATGGGTACCAAAAGGTGTCAATCTAAGCAAAGGTACTCTCATTCCTATGGCATTAGCAATCATAGTGACAAATCCGCCGATCCTAATGGGTGAAACTTCGTCTTGCGTGATGCGCTCGAAGTTTGTTAGCATGAATGCGATGGCATTGACCGGGCGATTCTGAGAGGAGCAGAACATGATGAATAACTCTTCTCTAGTAACTTCAGTGACATTATCAGGCTTTCCAAAAATGTAGTGAGCAAGGATCTTGTGAAAGTAGCGGAAAGCAGGATTGTGGATATTCTCAGATTGAAATTCATTCTCTTCAGGGTTATCATTTCCAGTGATTTTCCCCCAGAATTTTTCCAGCTCCCAGTATGGAAGGTTTTCTTCAGCTACTGTGGCATATGCATCGGGTCCATGAGGTAGTTCTAACATTTTAGCAAAGTCTCCCATGCAAAAGTTAAATTCCATTCCAAAGAGTCGAAAAAGGATGACTCCTTTCTTCAGTCCTTGTCCACTGTTTGGAAGATAGGTCAGTGAGCTCAAAAATTCCAAAGTGAGTTTCCGGTAGGTATTAAACTTGCGGAACAAGTGGTAACCAGTCCAACCGACTTGGTTAAGCAGGTGCAAAACGCTTTCTTGGATGCCAAGTCGTATCATAGTCGATTGGTCAGGGTAGCAAGTCAAATCTATTTGTCTTTCAGCCAGCTTGTTGAATCTTGCTTCTTGTCCTCTCCCACGGAACACAACTTCCATATTATCAACTCCTTCCATCGTAGTTAGTAGTTAATTGAAAAACCTAGAAGTTGAAAATATTAGGATAAGTTAGAATTAGGCTAGTGTTTATTTAAAATAAAATAAAAAGTTAAAATTAAGCTTAGGTAACAAGTTATAATAATAGATATAATTATAACGGAAATATTTTCTCAAATCAAGATAGTAGTTATAATTATAATAATTATTATAAGATGTATGAAAAATCAAAAATGATTAAAATTAAAATTAAAAATAGAATAAAGTTTTAAAATGAAAAATAAAAATAAAAAAAATTAGAAAAATTGAAGTTTTAATAAAAAAAATAGAAGAATAAATAAATGTGGGTTGTCTCCCACCAAGCGCTTTGTTTAATGTCGTAAGCTCGACGATTTAAAAATAGAAAACTATTTTTTCGAAAGAGCGGGCAGTTCGTCAAGTTTAAAAACTTCGATGTTTTCATCGTATTCGAGATGATGGTAATACTTAAGACGTTGCCCATTTACGACAAAAGGTTTGACGGTTTCTCCTTTGATTTCTATCGCTCCACTTGGAAATATGTTAGTTATTTCGAAAGGGCCAGACCATCTAGATCGTAACTTACCAGGAAATAATTTTAGTCTAGAATTAAATAAGAGCACTTTATCGCCTATGCTAAAATTTTTCCTAGATATACGCTTGTCGTGCCATTTTTTCGTTCGCTCTTTATAGATTTTGGCGTTTTCGTAAGCGTCTTGTCTAAGTTCTTCTAATTCGTTTATGTCTAGAAGTCGTTTCTCACCAGCGGCAGTGTAGTTTAGGTTTAAGTTCTTAATGGCCCAATAGGCTTTATGTTCTAACTCTACTGGTAGGTGGCATGATTTTCCATAAACGAGTTTGAATGGGGTAGTTCCTATTGGAGTTTTGAAAGCTGTTCTATAAGCCCATAAAGCTTCATTTAGCTTGGTTGACCAATCTTTCCTAGATATAGCAACAGTTTTCTCCAATATTTGTTTTATTTCGCGGTTAGATACTTCTACTTGACCGCTTGTTTGTGGATGGTATGGTGTGGCTATTCGATGATTTACTCCATATTTTCGAAGGAGTTTCTCAAGTATTCTTGAAATGAAATGGGAACCACCATCGCTAATTACCAATCTTGGCACACCGAACCTAGGAAAGATGACGTTTTTGAAAAGTTTAATAACTACTCGTGTATCGTTCGTAGAGGAAGCAATAGCTTCTATCCATTTTGAAACGTAATCGACGGCTACGAGTATATATTGATTTCCAAACGATGACGGAAACGGTCCCATGAAGTCTATTCCCCAGACTTCAAATATTTCTACTTCTAGAATGCCTTTTTGAGGCATTTCATCGCGTCTTGAAATGTTTCCAGTTCGTTGGCATCTATCACAGCTTAGTACAGCAAAATGGACGTCTTTCCACAGGTTGGGCCAGAAAAGTCCGGATTGAAGGATTTTGGCGCAGGTTCTAGATGTGCTATGGTGTCCTCCACACGGTGCAGAATGACAATGTGTTATTATGCTTCTTATCTCTTCCTCGGGTACACAACGTCTAAAGATTCCATCGGGGCCTCTTTTGAAAAGGAGTGGGTCGTCCCAATAGTAATGTTTTAGGTCATGGAAGAATTTCTTCTTCTGTTGGTAGCTTAGATCAGGAGGAAGCACACCAGCAGCTAGGTAATTTACGAAATCTGCATACCAAGGTGCGTCAGATCGGGCTAAAGCTATTTCAGCTAATTTCTCGGTTTCAGAGTTTGGATGGTATGGTTCGAAATCATTTGCTTCTAATTGGGCGATGAGCCTTTCATAAGGGAAATCATCGTCAATTGGTACTTGTTCGGGTTTCAGATTTTCCAATCGAGAGAGGTGATCTGCTACGACATTTTCAGTGCCTTTCTTATCTTTAATTTCCAGGTCGAATTCTTGCAGTAACAAGATCCATCTCAAAAGTCTTGGTTTAGCGTCCTTTTTGGTTAGGAGGTACCTAATGGCGGCGTGGTCAGTGTATATGATTATTTTGGCTCCTACCAGGTAAGAACGGAATTTTTCTAGTGCGAATACGACAGCTAATAATTCTTTTTCTGTCGTGGCATAATTCATCTGAGCTTCGTCTAGGGTTCTACTCGCATAATATATGACATGTAGTTTCTTATCCTTTCTTTGTCCTAGAACGGCTCCTACAGCATAATCACTTGCGTCACACATTATTTCGAAAGGCTCATTCCAGTCGGGAGGTTGCATGATTGGTGCAGAGATCAATGCTTGTTTAAGCGTTTGAAATGCTTCAGTGCATTTATCGGTGAAAATAAATTCGGCGTCTTTCATGAGTAGTTCAGTTAAGGGTTTGGTTATTTTAGAGAAATCCTTAATGAAGCGTCGGTAAAAACCAGCATGGCCCAGAAAACTTCTTATTTCTCTAACGGTTTTGGGAGGTTGAAGGTTTTCGATAATTTCGATTTTTGCTTTATCAACTTCGATTCCTCTATCGGATACGATGTGTCCAAGTACAATTCCTTGTCGAACCATGAAATGGCATTTTTCCCAATTAAGGACTAGGTTTACGCTTACGCATCGTCTAAGCACCATTTCAAGGTTTTCTAAACATGTTTCAAAACTTCCTCCACAGACAGAGAAGTCGTCCATAAAGACCTCCATTATTCCATCTAGGAAGTCGGCAAATATTGCCATCATGCATCTTTGGAAGGTCGCGGGTGCATTGCAGAGTCCAAAAGGCATTCGTCTATAAGCGAATGTACCATAAGGACAGGTGAATGTGGTCTTCTCTTGGTCGTCAGGGTGGATAGGAATTTGGAAAAATCCGGAGTATCCATCCAGATAACAAAAATGTGAGTGTTTAGCTAAGCGTTCGAGCATTTGATCTATGAAAGGTAAAGGGAAATGGTCTTTTCGGGTAGCTTTATTTAGCTTCCTATAGTCAATGCACATTCTCCATCCAGTTTGGGTACGTTGTGCTACAGATTCTCCTTTTGCGTTAGTGATTACAGTGACTCCTCCTTTCTTTGGTACGACGTGAACAGGGCTAACCCATTTACTATCGGATATAGGATATATTATTCCAGCTTCTAGCAGTTTTTGGATTTCCTTTTTAACCACATCGCTCATAATAGGATTTATTCACCTTTGATGTTCCCTAGAGGTTTTACTATCGTCTTCGAGCATAATGCGGTGCATACACAGAGAAGGGCTTATACCTTTCAGATCTGATATGTTGTATCCTAAAGCGGTAGGGTATTTTCTTAGGACATTAAGTAATTTTTCAGTCTCGGTTCGTCCTAAGTTGGCGTTCACTATAACTGGTCGGTTTAGTTCTTCGTCTAGAAATTCGTATCTAAGATCGGTAGGGAGTGTCTTCAGCTCTATAGCAGGTTTCTTTGGTCCAGGTATAGGATCAGGAGTTAAGGCTAAGCATTCACTCAGGTGGTTATCTTGATATTCCTCACGCCAGTTGTCATCTTCAAAAATTGGCGGCATAGGAATTCTTAGGGTTTCGGTTTCCTTATTTGGTTCGGATTTTATTTCCTTGACACACTCGTCGATTATGTCAGCAGAACAGCATGTGTCAATTATAGAAGGTGCTTTTAGGAATTGGGAAAGGATAAATTCTATTTTCTCTTCTCCTACTTCGAAAGTAAGCTTTCCTCGCTTTACATCTATAATTGCACCAGCGGTCGCTAAAAATGGTCTTCCTAAAATGATCGGGATGTTAGAATCTTCTTGGATATCCATAATGATGAAGTCAGTCGGGATGTAGAATTGACCTACACGAACAGGGATATTCTCTAACATTCCTACAGGATATTTAACTGAACGGTCTGCTAGTTGAAGAGACATTCTTGTTGCTTTAAGCTCACCTAGATTGAGTTTCTTACAGGTCGAAAGAGGCATCAAACTAACACTAGCTCCTAAATCGCACAAGGCTTTCTCTATGATGGTTTTTCCAATTACGCAGGGTATAGAGAAACTACCAGGGTCTTTCAGTTTTGGAGGCATGTTATTTTGGATGATAGCGCTACATTCAGCGGTAAGCGTTATAGTTTCGTTATCCTCGAGCTTCTTTTTGTTTGATAAGATTTCTTTTAAGAACTTAGCGTACGAAGGCATCTCAGTTATGGCTTCTGTGAATGGTATGGTTATGTTTAATTGCTTCAGAAGTTCTACAAATCTTTTAAATTGCGCTTCGGTTTTTGATTTGGCTAATCTTTGAGGGTAAGGAATTGGTGGCTTATAAGGTGGTGGTGGAACATAAGGTTTCTCTTTTTCGGGTTCCACTTCGTTATTGTTCTCTTTAGTCTTAGCAGTTTGTTCGTCGGTTGTTTTCTTTTGGGTTTCCTTTGGCTCTTGTTGTGACATGGGTACGTTTTGGGTTCTAGGATCTATGGGTCCATCGTAATTAGTTCCACTTCGTAGTGTTATCGCGTTCGCATGTCCTTTAGGATTAGGTTGTGGTTGAGCAGGAAACGTGCCAGCAGGGGCAGCAGTAGGTGCTTGTTGTTGAGCTACTTGTGAGATTTGAGTTTCTAACATTTTGTTATGCGTAGCTAAAGCATCTACTTTGTTCGATAGTTGTTTTAGTTGCTCGCTATTGTGGATGTTTTGATTCAGGAAGTCTTTATTGGTTTGTTGTTGGGAAGCTATAAAGTTCTCCATCATGATTTCTAGGTTTGACTTCCTAGGGGTGTTTTGAGCAGCTACAGGCGCTTTTTGGTAGCCAGGTGGTACAGCAGGTGCTTGTCCAGGCGCGTACAACGCATTGTTGTTCTTATAAGAAAAGTTCGGGTGATTTTTCCATCCAGGGTTGTACGTGTTAGAATAAGGGTTTCCTTGAGCGTAATTTACTTGATCAGATGGGACTCCAGTCAAGAGTTGGCATTCAGCAACTACATGCCCAGTCAATCCACAAATCTCGCAGTTAGGTGCTACAGCGGCAGCGGTGGCTGAAGGAGTGATGGTTAAATTCTCGATCTTTTGAGTTAAAGCGTCTACTTTAGCGTTAACGCGGTCTATACCACTAATTTCGTACATTCCTCCTTTGGTTTGGGCTTTCTCTAGAGCGGCGCGTTCTCCTCCCCATTGGTAATGGTTTTGTGCCATGTTCTCTATGAGTTTGTATGCTTCATCATGGGGTTTGTCCATTAATGCTCCGCCAGCAGCGGCATCTATAGTCATTTTAGTGTTATATAAGAGACCACCATAAAAGGTATGGATGATCAGCCATGGTTCGAGTCCATGATGAGGGCATATTCTAAGCATGTCCTTGTAACGTTCCCAAGCTTCGAAAAGCGATTCGTTATCTTTCTGGGTAAATCCGTTGATTTGACCTCTAAGCATAGCAGTCTTGCTAGGCGGAAAGTATCTTGCTAAGAATACTCTCTTCAATTCGTCCCACGTAGTTATGGAATTGGAAGGCAGGGATTGAAGCCACGCTCTCGCTCTATCTCTCAAGGAGAAAGGGAAAAGGCGTAATCGAATAGCTTCGGAACTAACGTTGTTGGCTTTGATAGTGTCGGCGTATTGCACGAACACGGATAAATGGAGATTGGGGTCGTCTACAGGGCTTCCAGAGAATTGATTTTGTTGAACAGCTTGGACCAGTGAAGGTTTCAGTTCGAAATTGTTCGCTTCAATCGCAGGTGGTGCGATACTTGAATGCGGTTCAGCGCGCGAAGGAGCGGCATAGTCTCTAAGAGGACGAATAGCAGCCATCTCTAACTTCGGGGTGATTTGATTGATTTGATCAGTAAAATTCAATTCCTGATTAATCGGAATTTCTGCTACTTCGGGAAGGTTGCGAGCTCGACGTTTAACGTTAATGAAACGTTCGATCTCGTTAATTCGTTGTATTAAGTCTCCTCCTTGTGAACGAGTATTTGGCATACAATCGTTCAAAAAGAAAGGGAAGAATTTTCCTAGTCTCTACGGTGTAACAGTGAGTTACGATATCGACTTAAATAGTCCCCGGCAACGGCGCCAAAAACTTGATCGCGACTTTACGTGTCTATAAATCTGATAACTGCAAGTGCACAGTCGTGTCGTGTAGTTTTAAAAGATATCGAATCCACAGGGACTATGAATCGATCTACCGTTATCTAAGGTTACTATGTAAAGCTAGGAGTACTAAAATTTCGATTGTTCCTAAGGGAAAGTGATTGTGAGAAAAATAAAGAATAATAATAAAAGACAGGTATCAGTATGTATTTCGTTTAACTAAAGGTAATCCGAAGGTTCATTGGCTTTTGCATAATTAAATTAAAAATCTTTACTAATTCCAATTGATTAAAAATCCTCGTCTCAAACTTTCGCTCTGTTGAGTCAGACTACTATCCTAATCCTAATGTACGCTTTCGCCATCCCATTAGATTTTAGAAGAGCTTTTTGGAAACAATGTAATTAATAAAATGCCTATTTTACGAGGTTGTTAGCTATTTAAATCTCCTAATCTCAAACTTTCGCTCTGTTGACTCGGAACATGCTAATATCCCTAACGTACGCTTTCGCCATCCCATTCGGGTGTAAAAACACTTTTTGAAAATAAATAAGTTCCAATTAGTTTTAATACGCTTTCGCCGTCCTTAAAACTAATGTCCTATGTCTACTATCCAGTTAAAGATCTCAAACTTTCGCTCTATTGATTTTAACCTTTGACCGTCCTAATCCCTCAAACTTTCGCTCTATTGGTTTTAAGACTTACTAATTAAACTAGACATATAAACCAAAAATAAGTGATAATTAATAAAACATAATTTAAGCCAATTTATTTCGGACCCCTACGGTTAACTTACTTTACATACCGACACCTTTAGTATTTTAGCCAGACATATTAATACGATTAAACATACATATATTGGTTCGGTTCATAATAATAAGCATATTAAATGGCATATAATATATCATGCAGATAAATAATATAAATAAGGCGGTAAATAAAAAACCTGAATTAAAATAAATCTGGATTGAATTGAATCTTGAAGTACTCGAACTTCCACCACAGGTTGGCTGGATCGTTCTTCGGAATTTAAATGGCAGAAAATAAAAACAAGGAAAATAAAGCGATAAATCTAACGTAAGGCTAGATCTATGAAAAGTTCACAACAATTTCCAGTGTAGAAATCGTTGTGAGAAAATAGACGGTTAAATGAAAACAGAATAAGGAAAAGCAGTTCGCGGTACAATTTCGGCAGCACTTCGTTGGCAGGAAATCGGACAGATTGAAGTGAGATAGCAGGTCCTATTTATAGGAGGGGATTTGCAGTTGCTTTGCGTGAAAAGAGGAGATTCTGCAGACTTGGACGTGGAGACGTGCGTCTCCTATTCTTCAGGAAGACTTGAGACGTGCGTCTCAAGTGGAGAGGATTTAGGGAGGTGGAGACGTGCGTCTCCCTTTTTCCTGAGGTGGCAGAGACGTGCGTCTCTGCTTACTAGTGTGGCCTGGGTTGCTTTCCTTCGTGGGCTGGATTGCTCTTTTGGGCCTTTTTGGGTCCTAATTGCACCCTTCTTTCATTACAGCACCTCTTTTCGTCTTTTAAGCATAAATATTGGTCATTTAAGCTCGATTTTCTTTCCTTTTCGCAAATAGTCGTAATTGAAGTGTAAAACCTGAAACAAAGCAAATACACGCGTAATATCATAATAAATTGACATAATAAATGGAAAATGCTATAAATATCTATGGATTTTAGGCTAAATATACGATATAAAATCGTGTTATCATTAACATGATGTGTGGCCTTATGGCAAGTAATTGTTGTTATGAGAACGATGTATTATCATTGTTGAAATGTTGTTATTACAACTTGTTGATGATGTATTGATGGAGTTGTGGGCCAATGGCCAATATTAATTGATGTGATGCAATTATGCAATCATTTATGCCGATGTGGCTAGTATGTTTTAACGGTGAATGTGTGTTGTGTGCTTATTAATGCCTGTGTGGTAATTATGGTGTGATATAATTGATAACGATGTTATTAATTGGTGATGTATCCTTTTGGATAGAATATAAACGGTGTAACGTGAGTATGTGACCGTGTTATATTGTTGATGATGTTGTTGTCATGTAATAGAGTCATATATTTGCATAGCATAACATTTCATTACGTTAATGGCGGAATGCTATTAACAGGTGGCCTGAATTGGCAATTATTACCAGTGGGGGCTTAATGCTCGGTAAAAAGGTGTATTTGCCCGAGTGGCAAGAGGTCATCAGTGGGGGCTAAATGCTCGATGACATTTAGTCGTAGCTTATTGCTCGACAAAGGTGTATTTTCCTGAGGGAAATAAGTCCCAGCATAATGCTCGGCAAAGGTGTATTTGTCATAATGACAAGGAGGAGTTTTACTCCGGATTTGGTACCACATGCATATGCATAGTCGAGTCTCATTCATCATTGTCTGTCTTTATAATTATGTTATCATTCATGTGTCACATTACTTATATATTGATTGTGGTTGAATGAGTGGATTACTTTGTTGTATGATTATTGATGATACTTGTTGGCATTACTATAATTGTCATGCTTTCAATATGAATTATATTCTCACCCTTCTGCTGATTTGATGCTTGAGTGGCATCCTGCAGATTAGCCGCTTTGGGAGTCTTTTGGAAGAGGTAGTTCTCCAGTTGGTCTTGTCGGTCGCTCTGATATGTAACACTGGGTAGTCGGGAGTCTGTTGTTATTTATTTGTATATGACTCTTTTGAACGTGTATGTGTGATAACGTGCCATTGTGTATTGTAAACACTTTATTTTGGAAAACTCCTCTTTGAGAGTGAGAGCTATTCGTATATATATATGTTCATATCTTCCGTGTGTTATGTATCATGTTATTGGCAGGTGTGTATGCTTTTGGCATCGGTGATGTCCGTTTATTTTCAAGGTGTTTGTTTGGTTACTTAGTGTAACATCCTAATTGTGTTGTATGAAATTTTAATACTCTGATATTTTCTTGCCTAAATGCTTTGGGTAGAATTGGGGTGTTACAAGTAACTCCTGTTGTGAATTCAGTGCCTGTAGCTCCTGTTAATCAACAACCAGCAAGGCGGAATCCGTATCCTCGAGTTAATATTGATCCTATCCCTATGACGTACACTGAACTGTATCCTGCTCTAATTCATAAGAAGTTGGTTCAACCAAGGTCACCACCTCCTGTTCCAGAGAAACTCCCTTGGTGGTACAAAGCTGATGCCACTTGTGCTTTTCATCAGAATGCTCCTGGGCATGATTTGGAAAACTGTTGGTCCCTGAAGAATGAAGTTCAGAGATTGGTTCGTTCTGGAATGCTTTCTTTCCGTGATATTGGCCCTAATATGCAGAACAATCCGTTGCCAACTCATGAAGCGTCTGCTGTGGATATGGTGCATGGATGCCCTGGGAAGTATAAGATTTATCGTGTGGAACACATCAGAGGATCGTTGGTAGAGATGCATGCCACTCTGTGCGAATACAGTCATTATGAGCATAATCATGTTGCTTGTAGGATTTGTTCAGTTAATCCTCGAGGGTGTTACGTTGTGAAAAGAGATTTACAAGAGATGATAGATCAAAGGCTCATTGAGATTCTGAGGGATAGAGATGAAAATGATGTCAATGTGATTGAACCATGCTTTGAAATCCCGGAATGTGTAGAGATTGGTTATTATGGCAAAGCTGCTATAGAACCTCTTGTGATATGTTTGCTTGGATCTGTACCTTATAGTTCTGACAAAGTCGTACCCTACAGATACAATGCCACCATGTTGGAAGCTGGAAAAGAAGTTGAGATTAAGCCTCTGTCTTCTGTTGAGAATATAGCAGATGTTAGTAGAGTGATTAGAAGCGGACGAGTTTTCACTCAACCCTAAACAGTTGTGGATGTCCAGAGGAATCCTACTCAAGTACCTATGAACAATAATGATGCGACAAAAGTGAACGCTGGATCATCTTCAGGAAAGGAGATGAATGAGATTTTGAAGCTTATCAAGATGAGTGATTATAAGATTGTGGATCAGTTGCATCGTACTCCGTACAAGATCTCTATAATGGAGCTGCTGACGAGTTCTCCTGCTCATAGAGATTCTTTGATGAAAATACTTGATCAAGCTTTTGTGGATCATGATGTGACGCTGGATCAGTTTAATGGGGTTGTGAGTAATATCATTGCATGTATCAATCTGAGCTTCAGTGATGAAGATTTGCCTGAGGAAGGGAGAAATCATAATTTGGCTTTGCACATCTCTGTCAGTTGCAAAGAGGACTCAATGTCCAATGTGTTGATCGATACTGGTTCATCGCTGAATGTCATGCCGAAATCCACTCTTGCTAAGCTGTCTTATGGTGGCACACCAATGAGATTTAGTAATGTGATTGTCAAGGCTTTTGATGGATCAAAGAAATCAGTGGTCGGAGAGGTTGATTTGCCTAATGGTATTGGACCATTTATCTTCAAGATTACTTTTCAAGTGATGGACATTTTCCCTGCATATAATTGCTTATTGGGACGCCCATGGATCCATGAGGCTGGGGCAGTTACTTCGACTCTCCACCAAAAGTTGAAATTTGTGAAAGATGGAAAGATGTTTGTTGTGAATGGAGAACAAGCTTTGCTGATTAGTCATCTCTCTTCGTTCCGTACCATAGAGGCTGCTGAAGTAGTCATTGGAACTGCATTCCAAGCCCTGTCTGTTAATGATGAATTCAAAAAGGATGAAGCTTCCATTGCCTCCTTCAAAGATGCTCAACTGGTGGTTCAGAATGGACATTCAGGAGTCTGGGGACAAGTGGTGAGTTTGCAAGAGAACAAGAATAGAGCTGGTCTGGGATTTTCTGCCTCAGACAAGTCTGTGATGAAGCCTGAATATGCTTTTCGTCCTTATCAGGAGATGTTCCATAGTGCTGGGTTTCTACATCCGACTCTTCCAGAGGTGAATGCTATTGAAGACGAACCAGAGCCAGAAGTGCCAAACTTTGTGACCCATGGAAAGATGATTAAGAACTGGATCACCATTGACATTCCTGAGTGTACTCATGCTTCAAAGTAATTTGCTTTTATGTTTTTCAAAAATCCTTTCATTCTGCCCAAGATGAAAGTGAAGTTGTTGGGGCTTTTTCCTGTTTTTTTTAAACATTAAAATCATCAATAAAAGTCATTTTGTTTTTGCATATACATGCTTTTTATCTTTTTTCTTTTTCTGGAAAGTGGTAACACAAAAAACCCTTAAAAATATGTTGTCATTTGCCATAATCTGCACGATTACATGTTTGCATATATCTTTCCTTTTCCTGAAAAAATAATCACTTGTGCAGATTAATCAATAAAACCGTTGAAAGTAATGACCCTGCACCCTCTCCCAACTTCGAGTGTCCTGTGTATGAGGCGGAAGGAGAAAGTGATGAATGTATTCCTGATGAGATTTCCCGACTGCTTGAGCACGAGGAAGACACTATTCAGCCATATAAAGAGCCGTTAGAAGTCATCAACTTGGGTTCTGAAGAAGATAAGAAGGAAGTCAAGATTGGGGCACTGCTTGGTCAAGATGTTAAGAAGAGGATGGTAGAGCTTCTTAAAGAGTATGTTGACATTTTTGCGTGGTCCTATCAAGACATGCCTGGGTTGGACGCAGATATTGTGGAGCATCGTTTGCCGTTGAAACCTGAATGCCCTCCTGTCAAGCAAAAGCTAAGAAGAAGTCATCCTGATATGGCGGAAAAGATTAAGAATGAGGGCTTGAAGCAGATAGACGCAGGTTTCCTTGTCACTTCTGTATATCCTCAATGGATTGCCAATATAGTGCCTGTTCCGAAGAAAGACAGAAAAGTTCGCATGTGTGTTGATTATAGAGATTTGAACAAAGCCAGTCCGAAAGATGATTTTCCTCTACCTCACATTGATATGTTGGTAGATAGCACGGCAAAGTTTGAGGTTTTCTCCTTTATGGATGGTTTTTTAGGATACAACCAGATTAAGATGGCACCTGAAGACATGGAAAAGACAACCTTTATTACGCCATGGGGGACATTCTGTTACAAGGTGATGCCTTTTGGGTTGAAGAATGCTGGCGCGACGTATCAGAGGGCCATGACCACTCTTTTCCATGATATGATGCACAAAGAAATTGAGGTTTATGTGGATGACATGATTGCCAAATCCCAGTCAGAGGAAGGGCATATGGAAGATCTGTTAAAGTTGTTTCAGCGTTTGAGAAAGTATTGTCTCCGCCTAAATCCAAACAAATGTACTTTTGGTGTCCGTTCTGGAAAATTATTGGGTTTCATTGTCAGTCAGAGAGGAATTGAAGTAGATCCTGATAAAGTTAAAGCAATTTAGGAAATGCCAGCACCAAAGACTGAGAAACAAGTGAGAGGTTTCCTCGGACGTTTGAATTATATCTCCAGGTTCATTTCCAATATGACTGCTACCTGTGAGCCAATCTTTAAGTTGCTAAAGAAAAATCAGGGATGTGTGTGGAATGAAGATTGTCAGAAAGCTTTTGACAACATCAAAGAATATTTGCTTGAACCTCCCATTTTGCTCCCTCCAGCTGAGGGAAGGCCTTTGATTATGTACCTCACAGTACTTGAAAATTCAATGGGATGTGTGTTGGGTCAGCATGACGAGTCTGGTCGAAAAGAGTATGCAATATACTACCTTAGCAAAAAGTTTACCGAGTGCGAAACAAGATACTCGCTGCTTAAGAAAACTTGCTATGCTTTGGTGTGGGCTGCTCGCCGACTAAGACAGTATATGTTGAACCACACCACCCTATTGATTTCCAAAATGGATCCAATTAAGTATGTATTTGAGAAACCTGCATTAACTGGAAGGATCGCTCGCTGGAAAATGTTGTTATCAGAATATGATATTGAATATCAAGCTCATAAAGCTGTGAAAGGAAGTGTGTTGGCAGAGTACCTCGCTCACCAACCAATTGATGATCATCAATCTATCAGAATGAACTTCCCAGATGAAGATATAATGTATTTAAGATCTCAAGATTGGGATGAACCATTGCCAGAAGAAGGGCCAGATCCTGAATCCAAGTGGGGTTTAATTTTTGATGGAGCTTCTAACGTTCATGGCCATGGAATTGGCGCCATTATTGTCACTCCGCATGGGTCACATGTACCTTTCACTGCAAGGATATGTTTTGATTGTACAAATAATATTGCTGAGTATGAAGCTTGCATCATGGGACTTGAAGAGGCCATTAATCTGAGAATTAAGATTCTTGATGTTTATGGAGATTCTGTGCTTGTGATTAATCAGATTAAAGGAGAATGGGAAACTCGTCATCCTGGCTTGATCCCTTATAAAGATTACGCCAGAAGGCTGTTGACGTTCTTTAACAAAGTTGAATTCCACCACATCCCTCGAGATGAGAATCAAATGGCTGATGCATTAGCCACATTGTCCTCCATGTACAAAGTGAACTTCCATAATGAGGAACCTCAGATTACAATCAGGCGTCTTGATAGACCTGCTCATGTATTTGCAATTGAGGAATCAACAGATGAAAAGCCTTGGTATTTCGATATTAAGCATTTCCTTCAGACTCAAGAATACCCATTTGGGGCATCAAATAAGGATAAGAAAACTTTGAGGAGATTGGCTGGCAGTTTCTTCATCAATGCTGATGTTTTGTATAAAAGGAATTATGACATGGTTTTGCTCAGATGCGTGGATAGACACGAAGCAGACATGTTGATGCATGAAATCCATGAAAGTTCTTTTGGTACTCATGCCAATGGACATTCGATGGCTAAAAAGATGCTTAGAGCAGGTTACTATTGGATGACAATGGAATCTGATTGCTACAAATTTGTAAAGAAGTGTCATAAGTGCCAAGTGTATGCTGACAAGATTCATGTGCCCCCGACACTTCTCAATGTCATTTCCTCTCCATGGCCTTTCTCTATGTGGGGTATCGATATGATTGGCATGATTGAACCCAAGGCTTCGAACGGACATCGATTCATCCTGGTAGCAATCGATTACTTTACCAAGTGGGTAGAAGCTGCTTCATATGTTAATGTGACAAAACAAGTTGTGGTTAAATTTATCAAGAACAACATCATCTGCAGATATGGTGTACGAGCAAGATCATTACTGATAATGGCTCGAATCTGAACAACAGCATGATGAGAGAACTGTGTGAAAGTTTCAAAATTGAACATCACAACTCTTCGCCTTATAGGCCAAAGATGAATGGAGCTGTTGAAGCAGCAAATAAGAATATTAAGAAGATTGTGCAAAAGATGGTTGTTACGTACAAGGACTGGCATGAGATGCTCCCATTTGCTTTGCATGGGTACCGTACATCTGTTCGTACTTCAACCGGGACAACCCCTTTTTCTTTGGTTTATGGTATGGAAGCAGTGCTCCCTATTGAGGTTGAGATTCCATCACTGAGAGTTTTAATGGAAACCAAGTTATCTGAGGCTGAATGGTGTCAGAGCAGGTTTGATCAGTTGAATTTGATAGAAGAAAAGAGAATGACGGCTTTATGCCATGGTCAGTTGTACCAGAAAAGAATGAAGAAAGCTTTTGATAAGAAGGTTCGACCTCGTGTATTCGGAGAAGGCGACCTCGTGCTCAAAAGGATCTTGTCTTTCACCTCCAATTCAAGGGGCAAGTGGACTCCTAATTTTGAAGGACCATATGTTGTTAAGAAAGCCTTCTCTGGCGGTGCATTAATTCTTGCAACTATGGATGGAGAAGAGCTCCCACGTCCCGTGAATACTGATGTAGTCAAGAAATACTTCGCCTAAAAATAAGAAAAGAACAGCTCGCTAAGTTGAAAACCCGAAAGGGCGGCTTAGGCAAAAAAGAGCGTCTCGATGGATTGAAAACCCGAAAGGGCGGTCCAGGCAAAAATTAGAGACATAAACAGAATAAAATACCCGGTGGACTGAAAACCCGAAAGGGCGGTCCAGGCAAAAGTTAGGGATTCATGGCAAGTAACTACATCAGATAAGGCTTGATCATTAGCAGTCATTTGTTTATCATAAGAAGTTCAACACATTTCAACGGAAGCCTTTGCTCAGAAATTCCAAGTTGAGAGAGAGGATGGGGTCATTACATTTCAATGTACCTTTTCCACAAAATTACCACTTTCCAAACTTTGCAATAATCCATGGGGTCTTGCCTTTTGCAAGCTACCATTCTATTAAAAAAGTTTGAGCCTTTACCCTTTATTGGCAATCTTTTTTCTTTCGTATCTCTCAAAAATGTCATTTATTGTTGATAGTAATTTTTGAAACAAAAAGAAAATTGATCTCAACAAAATCCTTTTTTGAAATATATAAAAGGAAGTTTTATTTTGATTCATGAGTGCATTACAAGGAATGGATATGTTGATATATTCATATGCAAAAGAAGAAGAATGTGTTCCACTTAATGCACCTTTGGCCTGGTTCGAATATGGTGTAGAACTCAGCTGTTTTGTTCTCTCAGCTCTAATGTTCCCTAGTGTTAGGTAGCATTTATTCTGAAGCCATCAAAAGATTGTTATAGCAGTTTCTGCTCTGGTGTTCAGCTTGAGACATGCTTGATTATGTTATCTTCGTACTCCATCTCTTGAGTTAATTCTTGTGCTAAGTTTTGGCAGCATATGCATCATTAACATGCATCAAAAACAGTCATACATTCACATTTGCTATCATGAAGTTTACTGTCAAACAGATTGCTCTTTCATTTAGAGTGTCTTAAGCAGAAAAAGCTCACTTTCCTTGAAAATTCCCACTGAATTTGTTTCAAGGTGGATAATATGTTTCAGTTAATCTGTTCAGATGTCTAAGAACCGAAGACTAATGAATTCCTCCCTCACTTAGTCCAGTCTTTTTGGCAGCTTCTTTCCATTTGGTCATGGATTTAATTTTGGTTGCTGGACGATGAATATTGAGATTATGCATTTGTGTTTGCATCCTCAAATCATTGAAAAAAGTTTTATTGATTGCTCTTCACCGTCATTGGTACAAAGGGGCATCTCTTCATACCTTCAGTGGAACGTTGGTATGTGATATGGTCAGTGGTACGGCGGTATATCTCTTTCATCGTCAGTGGTACGTCGATGAATTATCTTTTTTTATATATATCATCAGTGGTACGGTGGTATATCTCTTCATGCCTTCAGTGGAACATTGGTATGTGTTATCGTCAGTGGTACGACGGTACATCTCTTTCATCGTCAGTGGTACGTCGATGAATTATCTCTTGTTATATCATCAGTGGTACGGTGGTATATCTCTTCATACCTTCAGTGGAACGTTGGTATGTGTTATCGCCAGTGGTACGGCGATACATCTCTTTCATCGTCAGTTGTACGTCGATGAATTATCTCTTTCTATATCATCAATGGTTCGGTGATATATCTCTTCATGCCTTCAGTGGAACGTTGGTATGTGTTATCGTCAGTGGTACGGCGGTACATCTCTTTCATCGTCAGTGGTACGTCGATGAATTATCTCTTTCTATATCATCAGTGGTACGGTGGTATATCTCTTCATGCCTTCAGTGGAACGTTGGTATGTGTTATCGTCAGTGGTACGGCGGTACATCTCTTTCATCGTCAGTGGTACGTCGATGAATTATCTCTTTTTATATCATCAGTGGTACGGTGGTATATCTCTTCATGCCTTCGGTGGAACGTTGGTATGTGTTATCGTCAGTGGTACGGCGGTACATCTCTTTCATCGTCAGTGGTACGTCGATGAATTATATCTTTTTATATCATCAGTGGTACGGTGGTATATCTCTTCATGCCTTCAGTGGAACGTTGGTATGTGTTATCGTCAGTGGTACGGCGGTACATCTCTTTCATCGTCAGTGGTACGTCGATGAATTATCTCTTTTTATATCATCAGTGGTACGGTGGTATATCTCTTCATACCTTCAGTGGAACGTTGGTATGTGTTATCGTCAGTGGTACGGCGATACATCTCTTTCATCGTCAGTGGTACGTCGATGAATTATCTCTTTCTATATCATCAGTGGTACGGTGATATATCTCTTCATGCCTTCAGTGGAACGTTGGTATGTGTTATCGTCAGTGGTACGGCGGTACATCTCTTTCATCGTCAGTGGTACGTCGATGAATTATCTCTTTCTATATCATCAGTGGTACGGTGGTATATCTCTTCATGCCTTCAGTGGAACGTTGGTATGTGTTATCGTCAGTGGTACGGCGGTACATCTCTTTCATCGTCAGTGGTACGTCGATGAATTATCTCTTTTTATATCATCAGTGGTACGGTGGTATATCTCTTCATGCCTTCGGTGGAACGTTGGTATGTGTTATCGTCAGTGGTACGGCGGTACATCTCTTTCATCGTCAGTGGTACGTCGATGAGTTATCTCTTTTTATATCATCAGTGGTACGGTGGTATATCTCTTCATGCCTTCAGTGGAACGTTGGTATGTGTTATCGTCAGTGGTACGGCGGTACATCTCTTTCATCGTCAGTGGTACGTCGATGAATTATCTCTTTTTATATCATCAGTGGTACTGTGGTATATCTGTTCATGCCTTCAGTGGAACGTTGGTATGTGTTATCGTCAGTGGTACGGCGGTACATCTCTTTCATCGTCAGTGGTACGTCGATGAATTATCTCTTTTTATATCATCAGTGGTACGGTGGTATATCTCTTCATGCCTTAGTGGAACGTTGGTATGTGTTATCGTCAGTGGTACGGCGGTACATCTCTTTCATCGTCAGTGGTACGTCGATGAATTATCTCTTTTTATATCATCAGTGGTACGGTGGTATATCTCTTCATGCCTTCAGTGGAACGTTGGTATGTGTTATCGTCAGTGGTACGACGGTACATCTCTTTCATCGTCAGTGGTATGTCGATGAATTATCTCTTTTTATATCATCAGTGGTACGGTGGTATATCTCTTCATGCCTTCAGTGGAACGTTGGTATGTGTTATCGTCAGTGGTACGGCAGTACATCTCTTTCATCGTCAGTGGTACGTCGATGAATTATCTCTTTTTATATCATTAGTGGTACGGTGGTATATCTCTTCATGCCTTCAGTGGAACGTTGGTATGTGTTATCGTTAGTGGTACGGCGGTACATCTCTTTCATCGTCAGTGGTACGTCGATGAATTATCTCTTTTTATATCATCAGTGGAACGGTGGTATATCTCTTCATGCCTTCAGTGGAACGTTGGTATGTGTTATCGTCAGTGGTATGGCGGTACATCTCTTTCATCGTCAGTGGTACGTCGATGAATTATCTCTTTTTATATCATCAGTGGTACGGTGATATATCTCTTCATGCCTTCAGTGGAACGTTGGTATGTGTTATCGTCAGTGGTACGGCGGTACATCTCTTTCATCGTCAGTGGTACGTCGATGAATTATCTCTTTTTATATCATCAGTGGTACGGTGGTATATCTCTTCATGCCTTCAGTGGAACGTTGGTATGTGTTATCGTCAGTGGTACGGCGGTACATCCCTTTCATCGTCATTGGTACGTCGATGAATTATCTCTTATTATATCATCAGTGGTACGATGGTATATCTCTTCATACCTTCAGTGGAATGTTGGTATATGTTATTGTCAGTGGCACGGCGATACATCTCTTCATATCATCAGTGGTACGATGGTGTGTTAACGGAAGATTGGCATTCTGATTCAGGATGCGTACTTTCTCGTCCCCAGTGAAAGAGGATCCCTCATTTTCTCACCTTCAGTGAAAGGTGATGCTTTAACCTCTCTGGTGCGAAATATTTTCCCCAGAGAAGTTTCTTTTCCCACCAAAGTTTCGTCTCTCTAACAAAGTCCTGTCTTCCCCAGTAGAGTTATGCCAGCAAAACATTTGTTTCCCCAGTGGAGTCCCTTTTTCTCCGCGATGTTGCCATGTTTTATCCTCATCATATGCATTCATTAAACATTGCATAGCATCTTAGGTTCAAAAATTGTGTTTTATATATTTAAGTCTCTTCGATTTCGTCAAAACGAAGATTTCCAATCATCGTATCTCCAAATCGAAGAAACTTAAATAGGGGCATCTGTCATACCCCAATTTTTGACCCTAAGATCCTATATCATTCATATCCCAATCATTAATCAAGAGCTTCACTTGGAAGTTTTGTTTGTGGTGTTGCACTCACCTCATCAATAAGAGGGACCATCAAGCACCAATGATTGTTTATCTTGTATGCATATTGTACTAACCAAAATACCAAAAATATTGCTTTGTTTCTTTGTAGGCTTTTGTTTTGTAGGTACTAAGCCAAGACATGCAATAAACAAGGCATTTTTCATATTTTCGACTGATGAAATCGATTTCCCTACTGGGTAAATCAATTTCCCTGCAGCAATCTTCAACAAAATCACATTCTGGACAGCATGAAATCGATTTCCCTCCTGGGTAAATCGATTTCCCTAGTGTATTTTGCGCCAAATTCTCTTCTGGAACAGTGTGAAATCGATTTCACTCCTGGGGAAATCGATTTCCTTAAGGCGAAATTCAAAAAAATATAAGGAGGGAAGCTTGACATCATTTTGGCACCTTTTTATTTGATCATTTTATCAATTTTCCACCTCATCAAAATTAACCCCTTCATTAAACCCACTTAAACCTCATTTTACCATTTTTCCCATTTAAATGCCACTTTAATTACCAATTAAACACAAATTAATTACCAAACACAGAAAGACCAAACTACCACTACTCTTGCTCCAATTCTATAAATAGAGACCTCTACTCTCTCATTTCTCAAGCTTTGAGAGCCAAAAAACCCCTTGCAATTTCTCTTCTCATCCCTACCAAATTCACCAAAGCTCTTTGTTCTTTCATAAAGTTTGTGAGTTACACCTTGAACCTCACAAACTTTGAGCTAAGCCACCTTTCATTTCACTCTTTTTTCTTCAATTGTTGAGAGATCAAGATTTGTGTTGGTGATTATTGAAGTAGATCTAAATTTGTTCAAGATTTGGTAATTTTCTTCATCTTTATTCATCCATCATAATGTGATTCTTTTGTGCTTGTGTGTGATGCATCTTTGATGCTATACTGATGATATTTGCTGATTTTGTGATGGAAAATTCGTGCTCCAATTGATATGTGATCATAAGGTGTTTGTATATTTGTTCAAATCAAGTTTCATGCCTTTAAATGATGTTTTTGCTGAAATTTACACTGATGAAATCGATTTCCTTAAGGCTGAAATCGATTTCATGCTGTACGTAACTTGTTTTTTTTTGAAAACTGCACTATGGAAATCGATTTCCCCCTGCATGAAATCGATTTCCTGCTGGCAGAATGTGGTTTTTTGCCTTTTTTATGCTTGTTTTGGTTTCCTACTTCCTCCACTTCATTAATATCACTGGATCTAGGATGTTGATAGGTTTGAAATGACCAAATCCATAATATTAGATGAATGATATTAATGATAGTGTGAGTTGATTATCTTGTATGATTTTATTCTTCTTCTCCTTTTTTTCTTTTGATCGATGAAAGTCTTAATACTTTGAGAATTCTTATGGATTCTTAGTAAAGACTAGATCGTTACCTATTTTCTTTTCGTGCGGTATTGCTTTCGGAGAATGATCTACATATCATTTCTCTCGCATGCATTAGCACATAAAGTTTTGACCGGCCTCGTTGTAGGGTGATTTCTATATAAATCACTTGGCGATCTGCTTAACATAGCGCAATATTTCGTGTCCCGAATAAAAAAGATCAAATATGGAAGAGAAATGTATGCGGTTGATTTAAGACTTATGGAAATTTATTGTGTAGTCGCTATGATTTTATCAAGCTTCTGATAAAGTTCCATTGAATTTAAATCCGAGAACATCCTTCACTCACCATCGATCTTACTAACTTTGATAACATACTTGACAAGTTTCAAGATGGTTATCTTTAACATCTAACAACTAACTTTAATTTCCGCACTTTATTATACCGCTCTTTATATTTCTCGCTTTATCGCTTTATTTTATCATTTCATCATATTTACATTCCGCTATTTTTCCTTTGTCCATTTGGACGTTTATATTTCGCTATTTTCTCTTTGTCCATTTGGACATATGTTTATGTTTCCGCCATTTTCTCTTGTCCACTTGGACCATACTTTACTTTTATGCTAAAACACTAATAATCAACCAAAATCTAAAAAACACATAAGGTTCTCTTTCGGACTATTGGTTACTATCCTGAGCATTTTGGAGATTCGGACTTATGGACTTAGGACCTCTGGACCCTCATTCTGTTATTACTCTGTGATTGTTCTGTCTGTCTGGCATTGGATTGTTGTCTGTTTGTGTATGCAGGTATTTCCTTGAAAGCCCTTGCTGGTTAATTCCAAGGCATTGAGATAAGGATTTTACCCGAAAACAGCCGTTACTCTGCCCGATTTTCGTCAAAATTTTAATGTGCTTAATGCAAAGTGGTGCTAAGATAATAAGTTCATCTGGATCCCCAAGTGATAATGTGTTGGTTTGATATTGATAAGTCCAAAGGATGGGAAATCTACCTTGACTCATAATGTCAAGTGTTGGCTTCTTTTTCGGTTAGATCGTTTCTTTCCTTAGCTTTTATTTTACGCAATAGGATAGCCTCTTCATCTCCTCCCATTCTTAAATTTTCAAAATATTCTCCCTTTTTCAAAAAACCTTCTTATGTTTGCAATCTTTTCAAAACCTTTTCTCTTAAAATATCTTTTGCCCTTAGTGGTCTTTTCCTCTTTTCTTCAAAAGTTTAGACACTATTAATTGTCGAAACGAGTGGTTATACCCCACGATTTTGAAATTGATTGATATAATGAGATCTTTTCCGCGTGAGAGAGGTAGTGGCATACTCGTTGATTTTATCCGAGTTGGAGCCCTTCTTTCATTTGCGATGAAAAGAACTCATTTGTTCTCATGCTCAAGATCAATGGCTGAGTATTTCTCTCCAACGACGATAAAGTGTTTATTCGTTTTTAAAACGTTTTTCCCTTTAAGCGGAACTACATTAGCTCTGACTTGTCCATTGCACCGAGGAGGTATGTAGGCACAAGGCTTAACGCTTTGCCGAGCTTATTTTAAAAATAAAACAAACCCGTTTTTAGCACACACGACACAGATTTTCAAAAAGGTTCCTGTGGAATACCACTGATATGAGGGGTGCTTTAATCCTTCCCCTCATATAATCAACACCCGAACCTGAGTTCTCTTTCTTGTTTTAAAAACAACTTTGGGTTTTTCGTTCTTTTCCCTTTTCCTTTGAAAAAATAAAGCGCGGTGGCGATTTCAAACGAAATATTGATTCGAGTCAATCCTATGGCTTCGATATCAGATTTTCCCCGCTACATTATGATTGTGTGGTGTTATTGGTGCATACTTTTGACTTGTGCTTGTGATTGGTATGAATTGATAAATCTGAATATGCTAAGTAGGGTGGATAATTGCTTATGAAATTCTATATCTGATGATTTATAATGCTATATTTAATTATGATGTAGTCTCACCCTTACTTTTATGATTTTAGATTGAAGTAGCGGCTTAAGCAATCGGTGAGGATAACTCGTAGAGTTTATCCGGTTATGTTGGGTCGTGTCGGTCATGCTCTGATTTGTAACACTGGGATCGATAGTCTTAGAGTTACTTGTGATACATTGTTTTGCCATTATTGGTTTATGTACCATTGATTTTATCGGAAATGTTTTATAACATTGTTGAATGAGTTTCCGCTGTGCTGAACATGTGTTTTGATATTTTCGGATATTTCCTAATAAAGCATGACAAATGATTTGGTATTTTATTTAATTTATTAATTGTAGCATACTTGCTGTATATTTACTCTGATTTTATTATATTTCCATGGGGGTTTAGAAGGGTGTTACAAACAATACTCCTATCATTGAGGGAGAGCATGAACCTGATAAGGCACAAGCATGGTTGAAGACGATTGAGAACATATTTCGGGTTATAAATTGCACTGATGCGCAGAAGGTGCAGTTTGGCACTCATATGTTAGAGAAGGAAGCTAAGGATTGGTGGAATAACACTTTGTAGAGGCTTGATGAAGAAGGCATGCAAGTTACTTGGGCTTTATTCCGTGATGCACTTTTGGAGAACTATTTTCCAGAAGATGTCCGTGGAAAGAAAGAAGTGGAATTCCTAATGGTACCTGATCTGTCACGAATCTCATGATGTTTTTGTCACTTTCCTGATGATAATCCAGGTATTTCGCACTGCTCAATGTCATAATTTACCCTTTTTAAATTGGTTTAAGTATGTATGAGTGTGTTGGCAAGTTTTATCCTTTCATTTGTTTTCGAGTTTATTTTCCCATTTTATGCTTTGGTTTGGTTGTTTAATGATGCCTCAGATCTAGGAGATTGTTCACTCTACCCATTGCAAGAAATGTCGGAAGTAAGAAGCAAGACAAAGAAAAAAGGAGAGAATCAGAGGTGCAACACGGGCGCCTGTGTTGAGTAAAACGACCCGTGTTGCCAGGCAGGCAATCAAGAAACAAAAGTGAAGAAACAGTGGTGCAACACGGGTACCCGTGTTGCCTAATACGGCCCGTGTTGCTGCTACTGAGTACGCAATTTGATTTAAAAGAATCCAGAGGACCAACACGGGTACCCGTGTTGCCTAACACGGCCCGTGTTGGCTTGTTACGCTGATTTTCATGATTTTATGTTTTCTACTCAAAAAGTGATCCATAAGGGTGTTTTGGTACTTCCCGACTTAAAAAGAAGGGTTTGCAATATATAGTGAAGGATCAAGAAGAGAAGAGGCATCTTTTACACAAGGAAGAAATTGAATCTGAGTCAGAGCAATGTATGAGATTATTGAAGAACGGAGATTGTTCATGAGCAAGAGCAATTGAAGATCAAAAATTCCTCAATTATCTGTAATGTTTAACTTTGGTACTTTCGAATTTCTTTCGAACAATATGACTAGCTAAACCCCCCAATGCTAGGGGGTGTCCCTGATTTGGTTTGTAATGACGTTGATACTTTAATTTGATTGATTTCATGTTTATGTTATTCAATTCAATTTTATACCGTTTTTAATGCCTTCTTTATCGGACCAATAAAGATTGTTATATGATTAACAATTTGCCGGATCGCAATTGTTAAGGTTGGTATTCAATTGAACCATAGTAGATATCACCTAGGACTAGGGATACCCTATGGTCACTAAGAACTCTTGATAGAAAAAGCTTGGTTTTATCTGATTTCTCTAAGGACTTAGGATTTATAGATGAAAAACCAAAGGTTTGCCCAATAAGGATTTAGGGGCAAACACTCTAAAGATTTAGTAATTGAATATCATGAACTTGTTAAAGAGATCTCATATAAGGATTCAGGGTTATTACAGAGCAAATCAAACACCTTGCCTTGGCATTTACTCATATTAGTGAAAAAGCTTAAATTTACATTCTGCTATTTTTATTCTACGTTTAGAAATTATAACTAAATCAAAAAAACCCCAGTTGTCTTTTTTTTTAATTGAATAATTATAAAACTTATATTCCAACGCAGTCCTCGAGATCGATACTTGGTTGTTACCCTTTTATTACTACTTCGTAAAAATAGTACACTTGCTATTTTTCCGATCAAGTTTTTGGCGCCGTTGCCGGGGACTGCCAAATATAAGTTAAATAATAATTCAATTGAATTTTTGTTGCTCTGCAACCAAAATTTTATTTTCTGTTATTTGAACTGCGCGTACTAATATTCATCTAATCTTTGTATGCGAGGTAAGGCATCAGCTGAACTTCTTTTTGACGCAGAACCAGAATGATTATTCCGAGCTAGACGCCGAGAAGCTAAACAAAAAAGAACTGGAAGCAAAAGAAGAAACGCTGATAGTTTCGGATCCTGAAACAGAGGCGACTAATTCAATCCATTCTGAGCATTCAGATTCTAAACCTGAAACTATGTCCGAAGACCCACCTCCTGTGGAAAGACTTTTAGGTGATTATGGGAGAGCAAATGCACCTCTTGGCTAGATGACAATTGTTAACCAACCGGTCAATGTTGCCCACTTTCAGTTACACCCGACAACAATACGACAACTAGAAAAGAAACCATTCTCTGGAAGAATCAATGAAGATGCAAATAAGCACTTACAAAGGTTTATTACTATGACAACGTCACTAAAGATAGAGGGGCATTCTGAAGAAGCCAAGAAATTGGTGGTGTTTCCATTTACATTGTCAGACGATGCTGAAGAGTGGTTTTACTCTTTACCTGCTAGAAGTATTACAACTTGGCAACAAATGGAGACAACATTTCTGAATGAATGTTTTCCAGCTTCTGTGTATATCCGTAAAAGATATGATATAGTCAATTTCAAACAGAAGGAAGGAGAATCACTTGGAGATGCATATAAAAGGTTCAAGCGGTTGTTGGTTGCATGTCCTACTCATAACATGGATGCAACCGAACAAATGCAGAATTTTGTGAATGGTCTTAAGCTTAAGACTAAACAACTAATTGACACAGTTGCTGGTGGTTCAACGAATTTTAAAACAGCCACTGAGATAAAGAAGATCATTGATGCTATTGCAGCAAACGAACACTTAGAGTTGTATGACCGCAGTGTAAATCAACCAGAAGGGTTAGTTGATTTGAAGTTGTCAAATCAAGTTGTTAAGATGGAAGATCAGATCGCAGCTGAAGTTGAGTGCAGATTAAAACAAATGGCTCTTGAGAAACAAACGGTGGCTCAAATTCAGCCGGCTCAACCGATTCAAGCAATGAATTGTGAAATATGTGGAGGACCTCACTTTACCGTGCATTGTGTGGTAACAGCTCAGCAGGTGGAAGAAATCAACTTTTTGAAACAGAACAACCCTTACTCCAATACTTACAATCCAGGGTGGAAGAATCATCCGAATTTCTCCTGGAAAGATCAACAAGGGAATGTTCCAAAATAAGGGGTTGTTCCTTATCAAAGTCTTCCACAACAACAACAGCAATATCGGCCACCACAATAACAACCATATCAACAACCTTATCAGCAACCTCAACAACAATTCCAGCAACAAGGGCCAAGAAAAGCGGATTGGGAGATTGCCATTGAAAAAATTGCTGCTCAAAGCTCCCAATTTCAAGAAGAAACAAGAAGTAATTTTCGGAATACGGGAGCATCAATTAAAGATCTTGAAATTCAGATGAGTCAAATAGCACAACAATTGGCAAGTCCTCAGCAACCTGGTGCTCTACCTAGTGCCACGGTTACGAATCCCAAAGACCATAATAATGTGAGCGCTATAGTAACTAGAAGTGGTAAAGCGAAAGAAGTTGTAGAGGAGAGTGCTGAAGAAGAAGAGCCATTGCTTTAAGTGGATATAGAAATAAAAGAGAATGAGGTAGAAGCGGAAGACTTAGGTGTGTTGGAACCAACAACTAAAGGGAAGACTAGTGAACAAAAACCGGCAGTTAAATTACCTTTTCCAACAAGAAATAAGAAGATGGGGCAGCATGAGAAAAAATTTGAAAAATTCCTGGAGATGTTTAAGAAACTTGAGTTAAACATTCCATTCCTGGAGGCATTAGAACAAATGCCTACATATGTCAAGTTCATGAAAGACACCATCTCCAAGAAAAGGACCACCGATCGTGACCCAATTATTCTAACGGAAACTTGTAGTGCTATTTTGCAGGGTATGAAGATTCCGGTGAAAAAGAAGGACCGAGGCTCTGTAACTATTCCTTGTACCATTGGGGATAGATCATTTAAAAAGGCTCTTATTGATTTAGGAGCAAGTGTTAGCCTTCTGCCGCTGTCCATCTACAAGAGATTGGGAATTGGTAAAGTTCAGGATACAAGAATGACACTCCAATTTGCAGATCATTCCGTAAAAAGACCTTACGGGATAGTAGAAGATGTGCTCGTCAAAATTGACAAGTTTGTGTTTCCAGTGGATTTTGTAATCTTAGAGATGCCAGAGGATGAAGAAATTCCGATCATTTTGGGGAGACCATTCTTAGAGACCGGGAGATGTTTGATAGACATAGAAGAAGGTACGATGACCTTGAAGGTGTACGATGAAGAGTTGAAAATTGATGTGCGAAACACCATGAAATACAAGGATGATGTTGCTACTAGTCAACATATTGAGGTGATTGATCAAATTGTTAACAATGAGAATGCTTTGAAGTCACAAAAATTAGCTTTAGAAAGAGTGTTGAGTTTATCAATTTTTAACGAAGCTGAAGAGGTTGACGAAAAAGAGATAGAAGTGTTGAATATGATGGAAGCAAAACCGTTCTTTAAAAGTTCTTGACAAAATCGGTGGGAGGATTTAAGGCAACCGTTAGTAGAGGAAAAGAAAGATGAACCAAAGAAGGGGGCTGAATTGAAACAACTACCGGAAAACCTCAAATATGTCTTCCTAGACACAGAAAGCAAATGTCTGGCTATCATAAGTTCACACCTTGAAGTTATCCAAGAGAACAGACTTGTTGAAGTTCTGAAAAAGCACAGAGGGGCCATGGGATGGTCGATTGACGATTTGAAAGGTATTAGTCCTACGGTTTGCATGCACAAAATTCTCATGGAGGGTGATCACAAACCTCTAGTCCAACCTCAACGGAGGTTGAATCCAGCAATGAAGGAAGTTGTCAGAAAAGAAGTGGTGAAACTATTAGATGCTTGGATGATCTACCCTATATCTGATAGTGCTTGGGTGAGTCCTGTTCATGTAGTGCCGAAAAAGGGAGGAACTATAGTGATAAAAAATGAGAAAAATGAGTTAATTCCTACAAGGACAGTAACAGAGTGGAGAGTTTGCATTGATTACAGAAGGCTAAATCTGGCGACAAGAAATGATCACTTCCTGTTACCTTTCATAGACCAAATGCTGGAAAGGTTAGCGGGTCATGACTACTATTGCTTCCTCGATGGGTATTCGGGGTATAATCAGATAGCGGTCGCACCAGAAGATCAAGAAAAGACGGCCTTCACTAGCCCGTTTGGTATTTTTGCCTATAGAAGGATGCCATTCGGGTTATGTAATGCTCCAGCTACTTTTCAAAGATGCATGCAAGCCATCTTTGATGATATGCTTGAAAAGCATATGGAATTATTCATGGACGACTTCTCGGTTTTTGGTAAGTCTTTTGATAATTGTTTGACTAATCTTGCTCTTGTGTTAGAAAGATGTCAACAGACCAACTTGATCCTCAACTGGGAGAAGTGTCACTTCATGGTGCGTGAAGGTATAGTCTTGGGACACAAAATTTCCCACAAAGGAATAGAAGTTGACCAAGCAAAGATCGAAGTAATATCAAAGCTACCTCCACCAATGAATAAGAAAGGTATTAGAAGTTTCCTAGGGCATGCGGGTTTCTACCGCAGGTTCATAAGAGACTTTTCTAAGATAGCCAAACCCTTAACTACTCATTTGGTTAAGGACAAAGTTTTTACTTTTGACAATGAGTGTGTCGTAGCATTTGAAACAATTAAGAAAAAACTAGTGTCGGCACCAATTGTTGTGGCCCCGGATTGGTCTCTTCCTTTCGAGATCATGTGTGATGCAAGTGACATTGCAGTAGGGGCGGTTCTAGGACAGCGTAGAAACAAATTGTTACATGTCATTTACTATGCTAGTCATGTTTTGAACCCTGCACAGATGAACTACGCAACCACTGAAAAAGAGTTGCTAGTTGTTGTTTATGCCTTTGATAAATTCAGGAAATATCTGTTGGGGTCCAAAGTCATTGTTTACACTGACCATGCTGCTTTGAAGTATCTTTTTGCTAAATAGGACTCTAAGCCAAGGCTTCTGAGATGGATCTTACTCCTTCAGGAGTTTGACGTGGAGATTCGTGACAAGAAAGGGTGTGAAAACACAGTAGCATACCACCTTTCTCGAATGTCACTCATCGAGGAAACAGAAGAAAAACACCCAATAAAGGATGAATTCGCAGATGAACATATCCTTGCTGTTATTGGTGTACCTTGGTTTGCCGATTATGCAAACTATCTGGTAGGTGGGGTAATCCTAGAGGATTTTGATTCTAACCGCAAGAAAAAGTTTTTACATGATTGCAGGTTCTACTTATGGGATGACCCATTTCTATACAAGAAAGGAATAGATGGTTTAGTCAGAAGATGCGTAGCAGAGGAGGAACAAAGGGATGTGCTAAAAGCATGCCATGACTCAGACTATGGGGGACACTTTAGTGGTGATAGAACTGCTGCAAAAGTCTTACAATCTGGGCAATACTGGCCGACCTTATTCAAGGATGCTCATCATGTCGTTCGAGAATGCGACAGATGTCAAAGAACAGGTAACATCTCAAAGAGAAATCAGATGCCCCAGAATGCTATGTTGGAAGTAGAACTGTTCGACTTATGGGGGATTGGTTTTATGGGACCTTTTCCACCATCCTTCGGGAAGAATTATATCTTGGTGGCAGTCGACTACATATCAAAGTAGGTAGAAGTTGTGGCCTTGTCCACCATCGATGCGAAAGTGGTAGTGAATTTCCTCAAGCATAACATTTTCTCTAGGTTTGGAGTACCCCGAGCACTAATCAGTGATGAAGGTACTCATTTCTTAAATAAACTAATGGAAATTTTGTTGAGAAAATACAATGTGAAACACAAGATCGCCACCCCATATCACCCACAAACAAGTGGGCAAGTCGAGGTTTCTAACAGGCAAATTAAACAAATTCTGGAAAAAACTGTTAGTGCTTCTCGGAAAGATTGGTCGGTCAAGTTAGACGATGCTCTATGGGCGTACAGAACAGCATACAAGACACCAATAGGTATGTCTCCGTATCAATTGGTGTATGGGAAGGCATGTCACCTACCGCTCGAACTCGAGCACAAAGCCTTTTGGGCCACCAAATTCCTAAACTGTGATTTTCTGAAAGCCGGTGAAGCTCGAACGACTCAACTTCATGAGTTGGAAGAATTTCAAAATCAAGCATTCGAGAATGCCAAAATCTATAAGGAACAAACCAAAAAATGTCATGATCAGAGGATTCAGAAAAAGGAACTGTGGGAAGGTCAGTTGGTGTTGCTGTTTAATTCTAGGTTGAAACTGTTCCCTGGAAAGTTAAAGTCACGATGGTCAGGACCATTCTTAGTTCACAAAGTCTTCCCCCATGGAGCAATAGAATTAAAAAATCAAACCAACGGGGACACATTTAAAGTGAATGGACAGAGAGTGAAGCCTTACTATCAAGGAAAAGAGTGTGGACTGATTGATAATGTTCGTCTTACATAATAAGATGAACGACCGTCGAGCCATGCGACGTTAAACGAAGCACTTCATGGGAGGCAACCCACAGTTTTTTTCCCTAATTCATTCCCTTTGTTTTCTTTTGTTGTGTAGTTTCCGTTTATCAGGTAAAGCTAGCTCCAGTGATGGATACAAGGTGAGGAAAGATAAGGAATAGGCGGAAAAGCAAATATTTGTGAAGTGGAACCAGGGGTGCAACACGGGTGGCCGTGTTGTGTAACACGGGCCGTGTTTCCCGAGCGAGAAATTTGAAAAAAAAAAGGGGGTGAAGAAACAGTGGAGCAACACGGGTGGCCGTGTTGGGTAACACGGACCGTGTTCCGTCCACTAGGAGCAATTGAGTATTTCACATTTGAGCAGTGGGGCAACACGGGTGGCCGTGTTGGGTAACACGGACTGTGTTGCCTGTGCGAGAAAAATATTCCAATTTTTTTTTAAATGGGTCCATGGGCCCTATTAGAACAAGATTTGTTCTGATCAACTATCTTAGTTTTGATGATAACAATAATATGAATTTTGCTTAAGATAATATGGTACTCTAATCCAATGCAATTTCCTTTTCAGGAAATATATAAAGAGTATGCATAATTCAGCGCTCAGAAGCTTTGTCTCAAGGGTTCAGCATGCAACATCAGAACATGGTCTGGCAAGACATCAGAAGATGGTCGAAGCAGAATCAGAACATGGGTCTATGGAAGCATCAGAAGAACATGAGATCAGAAGCACTGAAGTTCTGATGGTATCACGCACAGAAGCACTTCAAGGTCAGAAGATCAGAAGATGCTTTGCACCAAGCTGTTTGACTCTGATGATATTCAAACGTTGTATTCACAAACATCAGATCAGAAGGAAGTACAAGTGGCAGGCTACGCTGACTGACAAAAGGAACGTTAGAAGCTATTAAAGGCAACGTCAGTAGACACAGCGTGAACAAGGCTCGAGGTAGTTGACAAAAGCGTATAACATTAAATGCGATGCTGTACGGAACACGCAAAGCATTAAATGCACTCAACGGTCATCTTCTCCAACGCCTATAAATATGAAGTTCTGATGAGAAGCAAGGTTAACGAACTTACACAATTTCTGTGAATATTAACTTGCTGAAACACTGTTCTATTCGAAGCTCAGAATCTTCATCTTCATCAAAGCTCACTACATTGCTGTTGTAATATATTAGTGAGAATAAGCTTAAACGATAAGAGAAATATCACAGTTTGTGATTATAGCTTTTAAGAAGCAATTGCAATACTCTTAGATTTGATTACATTAAGTTGTAAGGAACTAGAGTGATCGTGTGGATCAGAATACTCTAGGAAGTCTTAGAGGTTATCTAAGCAGGTTGTAACTAGAGTGATCGTGTGGATCAGAAGACTCTAGAAAGTCTTAGAGGGTATCTAAGCAGTTGTTCCTGGAGTGATCAGTGTGTGATCAGAAGACTCTGGAAGACTTAGTTGCTGACTAAGTGGAAAACCATTGTAATCCGTGCGATTAGTGGATTAAATCCTCAGTTGAGGTAAATCATCTCTGCGGGGGTGGACTGGAGTAGTTTAGTTAACAACGAACCAGGATAAAAATAACTGTGCAATTTATTTTTATCGGTCAAGTTTTTAAAGCTACACTTATTCAAACCCCCCCCCTTTCTAAGTGTTTTTCTATCCTTCAATTGGCATCAGAGCGCCGGTTCTAAGGTGCAAGCACTTAACCGTGTTTAGAAAAGATTCAGGAGGAGAAAAACGCTTCAGTAAAAGATGGCTGATGAAACTGCAAAGTCTACATCTACATCTGGCTCTGCTGAGCAACACAACGGTAACAATGGTTATACTAGACCACCGGTATTTGATGGTGAAAACTTTGAATACTGGAAAGATAAACTGGAAAGTTACTTTCTTGGTCTAGATGGTGATCTATGGGATCTTCTGATGGATGGTTACAAACATCCGGTAAATGCCAGTGGCGTAAAGCTGACAAGGCAAGAAATGAGCGATGATCAGAAGAAGCTTTTCAGGAATCATCATAAATGCAGAACTGTTTTGCTGAATGCTATCTCTCATGCTGAGTATGAGAAGATATCTAACAGGTAAACGGCCTATGACATATATGAGTCCTTGAAAATGACTCATGAAGGAAATGCTCAAGTCAAGGAGACTAAAGCTCTCGCTTTAATCCAGAAGTATGAAGCCTTCAAGATGGAGGATGATGAAGACATTGAAAAGATGTTTTCAAGATTTCAAACTCTTACTGCTGGATTGAGAGTTCTTGACAAGGGATACACCAAGGCTGATCACGTAAAGAAGATCATCAGAAGCTTACCCAGAAGATGGGGTCCTATGGTGACTGCATTTAAGATTGCGAAGAATCTAAATGAAGTCTCTTTGGAAGAGCTGATCAGTGCCCTGAGGAGTCATGAAATTGAACTGGATGCAAACGAGCCTCAAAAGAAAGGTAAGTCTATTGCATTAAAATCCAATATCAAGAAATGCACTAACGCTTTTCAGGCTAGAGAAGAAGATCCTGAAGAATCAGAATCTGAAGAAGAAGATGAACTGTCCTTGATCTCCAGAAGGCTAAATCAACTCTGGAAGAACAAGCAAAGGAAGTTCAGAGGCGTCAGAAGTTCAAAGAAATTTGAACGTGGAGAATCTTCTGATGACAGAAGATTTGACAAGAAGAAGGTCATGTGCTATGAATGCAATGAGCCTGGACACTTCAAGAATGAATGTCCAAAACTTCAGAAGGAAAATCCCAAGAAGAAGTTTCATAAGAAGAAAGGTCTTATGGCAACCTGGGATGAGTCAGAAGATGATTCAGACTCTGAAGATGAGCAGGCTAACTGTGCGCTGATGGCGACAGAAGATGACGGATCAGAATCTACATCAGAATCAGATTCTGAAGAGGTATTTTCTGAACTTACTAGAGATGAGTTAGTTTCCAGTCTAACAGAACTTCTGGAATTCAAGTCTCAGATTAGTCTCAAATACAAAAAGCTGAAAAAGCTATTTGAATTTGAAACGAAGAAGCTTGAGTTGGAAAATTCTGAATTAAAAGAAAAAGTTTTAAAATTATCCAATAATGTTGGATCTCCTTCCAATTCAGAAAAATCCACTCCTAGTCTAAACCATATTCTGAAAGAATATGATTTAAGTTTCAGGAAGTTCTTATCTAGAAGTATTGGCAGAAGTCAGCTAGCTTCTATGATATATGCTGTGTCTGGAAACAGTAGAGTTGGCATTGGTTTTGAGGGTGAAACCCCATACAAACTTGAACCTGTTGATAAGATGAAAATCACATACAAGCCATTGTATGATCAGTTCAAGTATGGCCACTCACATGATATTAGGCACACTTCACATGCTCAAAGTTTTCACATTACACACACTAAGAAGCATGTGACACAACCTAGGAAATATCATGAAACTCACATTAAGAATTATCATGCTGTTCCTCCTATTGCCTACAATGTTAAACCCAAGTTCAATCAGAACTTGAGAAAATCTAACAAGAAAGGACCCAAGAAAATGTGGGTACCTAAGGATAAGATTATTCCTATTGCAGATATCCTTGGCTGCAAAAAGGACAAAGCACAACATGTCGTGGTACCTGGACTCTGGATGGTCACGACACATGACAGGAAGAAGGTCTATGTTCCAAGACCTGGTGCTTAAGTTTGGAGGAGAAGTCAAGTTTGGAGGAGATCAGAAGGGCAAGATAATTGGCTCTGGAACTATAAAGTCTGGTAACTCTCCTTCCATTTCTAATGTACTTCTTGTAGAAGGATTAACACATATCCTCTTATCTATCAGTCAATTGAGTGACAATGGTTATGATATAATCTTTAATCAAAAGTCTTGCAAGGCTGTAAATCAGAAGGATGGCTCAATCCTATTTACAGGCAAGAGGAAGAACAACATTTATAAGACAGATCTGCAAGATCTTATGAGTCAGAAGGTGACTTGTCTTATGTCTGTTTCTAAAGAGCAGTGGGTCTGGCACAGAAGATTAGGTCATGCTAGTTTGAGAAAGATTTCTCAGATTAACAAACTGGATCTTGTCAGAGGACTCCCTAATCTGAAATTCAAATCAGATGCTCTTTGTGAAGCATGTCAGAAGGGCAAGTTCTCCAAACCTGCATTCAAGTCCAAGAATGTTGTTTCTACCTCAAGGCCATTAGAACTCTTGCACATTGATCTGTTTGGCCCAGTCAAAACAGCATCTGTCAGAGGGAAGAAATATGGATTAGTCATCGTAGATGATTATAGCCGCTGGACGTGGGTAAAATTCTTGAAACACAAGGATGAGTCTCATTCAGTGTTCTTTGATTTCTGCATTCAGATTCAATCTGAAAAAGAGTGTAAAATCATAAAGGTCAGAAGTGATCATGGTGGTGAATTTGAGAACAGATTCTTTGAAGAGTTCTTCAAAGAAAATGGTATTGCCCATAATTTCTCTTGTCCTAGAACTCCACAGCAAAATGGAGTTGTAGAACGAAAGAATAGGACTCTGCAAGAAATGGCCAGAACCATGATCAATGAAACCAATATGGCTAAGCATTTCTGGGCAGAAGCAATAAACACTGCATGCTATATTCAGAATAGAATCTCTATCAGACCTATTCTAAATAAGACTCCTTATGAATTGTGGAAGAATATAAAGCCCAACATTTCATATTTCCATCCTTTTGGATGTGTATGCTTTATTCTGAACACTAAAGATCATCTTGGTAAGTTTGATTCCAAAGCACAAAAATGTTTCCTTCTTGGATATTCTGAACGCTCAAAAGGCTACAGAGTATACAATACTGAAACATTGATTGTAGAAGAATCAATCAATATCAGGTTTGATGATAAGCTTGGTTCTGAAAAACCAAAGCAGTTTGATAATTTTGCAGATTGTGATATTGATATATCAGAAGTTGTTGAGCCAAGAAGCAACGTATCAGAAGCAGAGCTTCTCAGAAGCAAAGAATCTGAAGATCAAGTATCAGCTTCTCTGGAGAATCTAAGCATTTCTGAAGAACCATCTGTCAGAAGATCATCCAGACTCATTTCTGGTCATTCAGAAGATGTCATTCTTGGAAAGAAGGATGATCCAATCAGAACAAGAGCATTCCTTAAGAACAATGCAGACTGTCAATTAGGTCTTGTATCTTTGATCGAGCCAACTTCTGTTGATCATGCTCTAGAAGATCCAGACTGGATAATTGCTATGCAAGAAGAACTGAATCAGTTTACAAGGAATGATGTTTGGGATCTTGTTCCTAGACCAGATGGATTCAATATAATCGGTACAAAATGGGTCTTCAGAAACAAGCTCAGTGAGAAAGGTGAAGTGGTAAGGAACAAAGCCAGACTGGTGGCTCAGGGTTATAGTCAGCAAGAAGGGATTGACTATACAGAAACCTTTGCACCAGTGGCCAGGTTAGAATCTATTCGTCTATTAATTTCATTTGCCACTCAACATAACATCACTCTCTATCAGATGGATGTTAAGAGTGCCTTCTTAAATGGTTATATAGATGAAGAAGTTTATGTCCATCAACCTCCTGGTTTTGAAGACTCCATGTCTCCTAATCATGTTTTTAAACTAAAGAAATCGTTGTATGGATTGAAACAAGCTCCCAGAGCTTGGTATGAACGCTTAAGTTCTTTCCTTCTGGATAATGGTTTCACTAGAGGAAAAGTGGACACTACTTTCTTTTGTAAAACCTTTAAAAGGGATATTTTAATTTGTCAAATATATGTAGATGATATTATTTTTGGAACATCTAATGCTACACTTGGAAAGGAGTTTGCTGAGTCTATGCAGGCTGAGTTTGAAATGAGCATGATGGGAGAACTCAAGTATTTCCTTGGAATACAAATAAATCAAACATCAGAAGGAACGTATGTTCACCAAACCAAGTATGTGAAGGAACTTCTGAAGAAGTTTAATCTTCTAGACTGCAAAGAAGCCAAAACTCCTATGCATCCAACATGCATCCTAGGTAAGGATGAGGTAAGTAAGAAGGTAGATCAGAAGTTATACAGAGGTATGATTGGATCTCTTCTATATTTGACTGCTTCTAGACCTGACATTCTGTTCAGTGTTTGTTTGTGTGCTAGATTCCAATCAGATCCTAGAAAATCTCATTTAACTGCTGTTAAGAGAATTCTAAGGTATCTGAAAGGTACTACTAATGTTGGCTTAGTTTACAGAAAATCTAAAGAATACAACTTAGTAGGATTCTGCGATGCTGACTATGCTGGAGACAGAATTGAAAGAAAGAGTACTTCAGGAAGTTGCCAATTTCTTGGAAGTCATTTGATCTCCTGGTATAGCAAGAAGCAAGCAACTATTGCTCTATCAACAACAGAAGCAGAATATGTCGCTGCTGCTGGTTGCAGTACACAGATGCTCTGGATGAAGAGTCAGCTAGAAGATTATCAGATATATGAGAGTAACATTCCTATATTCTGTGATAATACTTCTGCTATATGTTTATCTAAGAATCCTATTCTTCATTCAAAAGCTAAACATATTGAGATTAAACATCATTTCATAAGGGACTATGTTCAGAAGGGTGTTCTATCTTTAAACTTTGTGGATACAGACCATCAATGGGCTGATATCTTTACAAAACCCCTGGCTGAAGATAGGTTTAAGTTCATTCGGAAGAACATCAGTATGGATTTATGCCCAGAATGAGAAGATGAGAAGTTCTTATGTATGAGTATCTTCTGAAATGAAAGTGGATTATTTTTTAATCAGAAGTTCTGATTGAAATCTTTTAGAAATTATGATTCGGTTATTACTAACGTTTCATTGTCTAAGTTGATTCAGAACCTCTTTTAAAGCAAAACAGCTGTAACGTTTTATCTCGGGATGGTAAACCTGTCTTTACTGTTCATGGATAAGCGCGCGTGCAGTTGAAGGGACGCCGACCATAGGTAACTGTGCTAATCACCTCATTTGTCTTTATTATCTCTCCTCATGTCACGTAACATTAAATGCTATCCATCATTTGTTTCATTTTATTTTCTTTTAAATACTCTTCAAACGCTTCTCCTTCCCTCTTATATTTTCTCTATTACACTCTGTCTCTGTTTTCTTTCTCTATCTCTTTGCATTCATATCAAACCCTAGTTGTTCATTATCTGCTAATCCATCATGAACTCTTCATCAAGCCCAGGAAACCATGAAAATGATCAAAACAAAAAGAGAAAAGCTGTTGAAACATCTTCTTCCAAACCCAAAAAGATAAAGATCACCTATGACCCTCTCAAGGTGAATCCATTCGAAGCAAAGTTGTCTGGAAACTATTCTAGACGTGTGTTTCAACCCCCTGGTGAAAGCCCTCCATCATCTCCATCTTCTTCCTCATCTTTTTACCTTCAAGACTCAACTTCCTCTTCATCTAACCTTTCCTCTCCCTCAACCCATTCCAAAGAAATCTCTTCATCTTCACCTGCTGAGAATGTTGTTTCTGATAGAGATTGTGGAAGATCTGCATCAGAATCAAGTCTCCCTGACCCCTCGCCTGGAAGCCCAAGAAGCAGTCAATGATGCGTTTCACTCCTTCATGGCAAGGAAAACTGCAAATTATGACAGGGTTCAAGACATGCTGGCGCAGATTTTGTCTTAGCTAGGGTCTTAGTCTTTGGTCTTAGTAGTTTTCTTTCCTTGTTGCATCTGCTTGTTAAACATCTTCTCATGTAATATCTTTTGATTATCAATGAAAAGTTTCTTTGTTTTGCATTTCATTGATTTTATTTGTCGTTTTATACATCTGAATCTTTTGAAATATTCTTTTTGATGTTATGACAAAAAGGGGGAGAAGATAAATGATAAATGATTTGATTAATCTATCAGTTGCTGGGTAAAGCTCCCACACATTTACTAACAAGAACTGCAAGTTCTATATGGTTTAAGTGTTTTGCAGGTATAAAGAAGTGAAGAGAATCTTCAAAGCACACAAGAAGCAAAACCATAAGAAGCGTTATTCTGTAAAAAGAATAAGCTTATGGAAACTGAAGCAAGCTGAGTGCTGTCAAGCTTCAGAATCAGAAGCACTGATAATAGAATTTGATCCATATTTGTCTATTTGCTCTGACAAAATTCTATTTGCTCTGATACATTATTTTAGCCTATATGGCTCTGATACATATCATGTGTTCTAATATACATTTTATGTTCTGACTCGTTCATGCTGACTTTTGTCGTTTAGTTTTTGTTCTGTAACATTTCAGGATGTAGAGATGCTCTGATGATGCTCTGGTACATTCAACAATGTTCTGATACAAATCTAGCATGAAGTGATGTTGGTAGAAATTCAAAGCTCTGAAGCTATCCGAGGGAAGCAGAAATCAGAAGCTGTGAATGTTCTGAAGATCAAAGAAATTCAAGTTCTGAAGCTGTCCTAGATGGAAGCAGGAATCAGAAGTTGTGAATGTTCTGATGATCAAAGAAATTCAAGTTCTGAAGCTGTCCTAAATGGAAGCAGGAATCAGAAGCTATGAGTGTTCTAGGGATCTAAAGAAATTCAAGTTCTGAAGCTGTCCAATGGAAGCAGAAGTCAGAAGCTATGAATTCTCTGAAGACAGAAGCTTATGTGATCGTCTCTACCGAAATAATCAGGGAAGTCTTTTATTAAAGTTCTTCGAGTATTTATTTCAGGGGGAGATTATTTATCTCAGGGGGAGATTGTTAATCTCAGGGGGAGACATATTCACATGCTTATGCTATAGCTGTGTAATTTGTCTTTTGCCGTCTGCTCTTTCTGATCGCAAATTCATATCATTTATATATGTTTTTGTCATCATCAAAAAGGGGGAGATTGTTAGAACAAGATTTGTTCTGATCAATTATCTTAGTTTTGATGATAACAATAATATGAATTTTGCTTAAGATAATATGGTACTCTAATCCAATGCAATTTCCTTTTCAGGAAATATATAAAGAGTATGCATAATTCAGCGCTCAGAAGCTTTGTCTCAAGGGTTCAGCATGCAACATCAGAACATGGTCTGGCAAGACATCAGAAGATGGTCGAAGCAGAATCAGAACATGGGTCTATGGAAGCATCAGAAGAACATGAGATCAGAAGCACTGAAGTTCTGATGGTATCACGCACAGAAGCACTTCAAGGTCAGAAGATCAGAAGATGCTTTGCACCAAGCTGTTTGACTCTCATGATATTCAAACGTTGTATTCACAAACATCAGATCAGAAGGAAGTACAAGTGGCAGGCTACGCTGACTGACAAAAGGAACGTTAGAAGCTATTAAAGGCAACGTCAGTAGACACAGCGTGAACAAGGCTCGAGGTAGTTGCCAAAAGCGTATAACATTAAATGCGATGCTGTACGGAACACGCAAAGCATTAAATGCACTCAACAGTCATCTTCTCCAACGCCTATAAATATGAAGTTCTGATGAGAAGCAAGGTTAACGAACTTACACAATTTCTGTGAATATTAACTTGCTGAAACACTGTTCTATTCGAAGCTCAGAATCTTCATCTTCATCAAAGCTCACTACATTGCTGTTGTAATATATTAGTGAGAATAAGCTTAAACGATAAGAGAAATATCACAGTTTGTGATTATAGCTTTTAAGAAGCAATTGTAATACTCTTAGATTTGATTACATTAAGTTGTAAGGAACTAGAGTGATCGTGTGGATCAGAATACTCTAGGAAGTCTTAGAGGTTATCTAAGCAGGTTGTAACTAGAGTGATCGTGTGGATCAGAAGACTCTAGAAAGTCTTAGAGGGTATCTAAGCAGTTGTTCCTGGAGTGATCAGTGTGTGATCAGAAGACTCTGGAAGACTTAGTTGCTGACTAAGTGGAAAACCATTGTAATCCGTGTGATTAGTGGATTAAATCCTCAGTTGAGGTAAATCATCTCTGCGGGGGTGGACTGGAGTAGTTTAGTTAACAACGAACCAGGATAAAAATAACTGTGCAATTTATTTTTATCGGTCAAGTTTTTAAAGCTACACTTATTCAAACCCCCCCCCCCCTTTCTAAGTGTTTTTCTATCCTTCAGGCCCCACCCATCCCACCTCACTCCTATCCAATCAAATTCGTTTTTCTCTCCATATCTCCATATTTTCTTTTTTTTATTTCTCATAAACCTTCTTCTTCCGCGTCCATCTCTCTCCAAAACCTAAAACTCCATTAAAACCCTTCCACAAAGCTTCCAACTTCTCCCTCCACACTACTCAAAACGCATCACACCCTTCACAAAAAGTGTTTTACTCCTCACCCTCTCCAACTCTACGGTAACTTTTTCTCCTAATTCACAAATTTTTTTCGTTTTTGATTTTCTTCTTGCAGGTACGAATCATGCCACCAAAAAAGAGAACCAACACGGGTAAGCAAGTCGCTAAGACTGCGGGCACTCGCAAACGCCCGGTCCGCCAATCCAATCCTCATGACATTCTTTTTGAGGACCCTAAGCATCACCAAAGATATATAGCTCATGTCAAACGGAAGCTCATTCCAACAAGTTATATCTCTAAAAACACTATGAATACCCTAGGCATAAAAACTGAAATTGATAGGCTATTTCATTCTGTGGGTATGTTGGAATTTATGTATATGGAGGCACCATCTTATGAACGCCTCACTCTTGAGTTTTTAAGCACCATAGAGTTTAAGTTAGAAAGAAAGTGGAATGGGTCTATTAAGTACTTCTTTGGTACTCTTAAGTTCCGTATGTTTAACAAAGCCCATGAGCTAACCGTAGAGGAGTTAGGAGGTGTCCTCGGTTTGCCCATCTATGGACCTGGGGCCGTTCCGGATGAATTCCTGTGACAACAATTTTGGGGAGATATCACAGGTTTGGAAGCTTATGTCGCCCCAAGCGCTAAGTCATCATGGATTCAGAATCCATGTATTCGGTATGCCTAGAAAGGGCTTGCGTATACTGTGTTTGGCAGGGGTGATAGCCATGGCGTTGCGACCAAGAGGGAACTCTTTTTCCTCTATGCAATATTGCATCGTGATGTGCTTAATGCTGCCGCATTCGTGGCTGATTTTTTGGGCAAAGTGGGTCGTGCTTCGTCTGGTGGAATTTCAGTAGGTGGTCTTATCACCCAAATTAGTGTTCATTTTGGGTATAAAGAATTATTGGACACTCACACTCCTATTGCAGGTAAAACTAAGATTGATATGGAATCACTCATCCATCAATACATGATTACTATTTCTGATGGTGGCTATTGGTTGACTAGTAGAAGTCGATTCTTGTTTGAATTACCTAACCCAGCAAAAGCCAGCACTTCTAATCGTGCTAACTGGCTATACACTAATGTCGCTCCTGAAGGAGACGACCAAGATGCTGGTTTTGATGCAGGTGATCAAGGAGACGGCGAATACCCGACTCAGCATCAGTTCCCACAGGCGCCCTCTCATTTTAACACCTATGGTTCAGGATCCTCTTCTATGGCTCTGAATCAATGGGAATGGGTCCAATCTGAAATTGGGCATCTGCGAACTGAGCAAACCCGGCAAGGCGAGGAGCAGACCCGTCAAGGAATTATGATCATTGATATGCACGAGATGATGCAACGTCTGATGTTGCAGTTTCCACCCCCTCCTCAGTAGGTCCGGTATGTACCTCTCACGCTTGTGCAAAAACATTGCGGATAATGTTTAGTTCAGGTTTGGGGGGGAGTTCTATTTGTCTCTTTTAGTATTTTCTTTCTATTTTTATTTCATATTTCTTTTAAATTTGTCAGTACTTTATGATAGTTTGTGTGTTAGCTAGGACAAGTGATGAGAATCTGAGATAGTGAACCAAATTGCACCTTGCAGTGATGAAAGGAACCCCCAAAGAGTTGGTACTGTTGAACTTAATGATCGGACGCACTTTCAAGCTTTGGACCAGACGATAGACTTGTAGACCCGATGAGGCGATAAAGTTGTACCATACAATAAGTGTTTTTGGACCCTGTGAGCTTGACCAGACATGGTGAGGATTATAAAAAGCCAAATACAAAATCGTCATGAGAGTTTATCAGGTATGTCATCGTCACTTTTGGTTTGTGTAAGTATTTGTTGGAATTTCTAATGCACATGTTTACACACTGAGGCACTTGTTTGTTTTACACCTGAGCCTTTCAAGCTAACCTTTTCACGTTATCCCTTGTTAACCCCGTTTGAGCCATACAACCTTTTGTTTGTTTGATTACATGCATGAGCTCACCAATAAACCAAACACTTCCTTACCCTGCTTAGATAAGAGTAGTTACTTTTTGATCTGTGAAACAATTTAAGTTTGGGGTCGGTACACCGAAAACAGAAGAGTAGGTAAGTGCAGAAAAAAAAAGAGAAGAAAAAAGAAAAAAAAAGAAAAAAATGATAAGTACAAAAAGCACTTACCTATAAGAGAATTTGATCTGAAAACAAAGATGTGAAAGAAAAGAGATGCTCAAAGAAATACATGAGCAGTCATTCAAGGATCTTAAGAAACGGTGTCCGACACTTGTGATTGTGAACATTAAAATAACACAGTGAGCGAAGTAATGACTCTGATTCTAAGCCAAAAGCCACTAGTTCTCCCGTTTGTTTGTTCATCCCACCTTTTCCCTTAGCCCCGTTACAACCTTGAAAGACCTCAAAAAGTGTGTGTCGTGTGCGTATGAGATGAAGATAAATGTTATACAAACCTATGAGCTGACTTTGCATGCTTTGATCATTGAGTGCAAACACTTTAACCCGAGATTTTTGGTGAAAGTATGAATAAGCTTGCAGGTAAAGAGACACCTCAATGTGGAAGTATAGCTGAATCGCTAAAATCGGGAAGAAGGAAATCATTGGAAGGCCAAGATGAAGGAAGTTGCGAAAGATCTCAGTAGTACTGTGGTAAGATATTTGTGAATAGTATGGGGGATCCTTGGTTGTTTCTCGAGCATCGCTTGAGGACAAGCAATGAAATAAGTTTGGGGTTGTGATCGGTCACGAATCTCATGATGTTTTTGTCACTTTCCTGATGATAATCCAGGTATTTCACACTGCTCAATGTCATAATTTAGCCTTTTTAAATTGGTTTAAGTATGTATGAGTGTGTTGGCAAGTTTTATCCTTTCATTTGTTTTCGAGTTTATTTTCCCATTTTATGCTTTGGTTTGGTTGTTTAATGATGCCTCAGATCTAGGAGATTGTTCACTCTACCCATTGCAAGAAATGTCGGAAGTAAGGAGCAAGACAAAGAAGAAAGGAGAGAATCAGAGGTGCAACATGGGCGCCCGTGTTGAGTAACACGACCCGTGTTGCCAGGCAGGCAATCAAGAAACAAAAGTGAAGAAACAGTGGTGCAACACGGGTACCTGTGTTGCCTAACACGGCCCGTGTTGCTGCTACTGAGTACGCAATTTGATTTAAAAGAATCCAGAGGACCAACACGGGTACCCGTGTGTTGCACCCCAAAATTTTCCCATTTTTTATTTCTAACTAGCTTATTGTCGCTACCGCGAAAATTAACAGAGTCGCCACTAACATATTTATCCTGAAAAGGAAGGGAATGCCAGCAAACCACGAAACAAAACAACGGTCTCACGACCAGAGAAAAGGGTAAGGGAGTCGGTTACGCGGGGGAAGGTATTAGCACCCCACGCGCCCATCGTACTCGATGGTATCCACGCTTGTGTCTAAAACTATGGGTGTGTAATAAATCTACGCTAATCTGGACTAAAATGAATGCATAATGTAGGGAAAAGAAAGGATTATGCTCGCACGGGCCCTACCCCGCTGCCTACGTATCTGTTTTGCAGAATCAGAGCTACCGTAGCTCGGCTAACTAATTTCTGTTTGTTTTGTGTTTTTTAGGTGAACGAGTTACATTCACACTCCGCTGCTCGACCTTTGGAAACTTATGCTGGGAATGGAGCGGAAATAACAAGCTCTTAAGAAAAGAAAATCAAAGAGTGTGGTTTGTGTTTTAAAGAATGCATGAGGAAAAACCTAAGCTAAGGGGGAAAGCTTGCTACCTAATGTTGTCATACAAAGGGTACAAGTCTAAACTAGTCTATCAACCTACGAGGGAAAGGGAAAGCAAACAATAATATCACACAAACGAGCATCCGCTCGTAAAGCAAACAAAACCAACGGTACTGACCGAATGGTAGAAAAGCGGTCCCGCCATAGCCAAGGGGAGCAGCTCAACCCAAGTCAACCAAGCATTAGACCTCGCGAAAATGATTGGGCCATAGACAAGAGGGCGGACCCCTCTCAGCAACCAAGCCGTCACGGATCGTAAAGGAAAACGGTGCGTGCGTACACCGAACATCAACGTCGAGCAACGCGAGCTATTAGAAAGGCGGGGGTCCGGTTGCATGAATCCTTTTCCTGACATACTCGATAACAAGATCTTATGCAGGTTCAGAAGCGAGCAACGCGTAGCGTGCGCATATTGAACAGACTCGATGAGACTAGGCGGGGGTTGATTGCTAACCCTTTCCGCGTGCCTTCCATGAGGACTTAACGGAGTGCCATATAGGACTTATTACACCGTGACTCCCTGCCGCAAAGCACAAATGTAAACACACCAACAAAAACAGAGCCTCTTTCGAGGGCTTGGCCAGATGCATGTCTAGGTCCTACTTCTCATGTTACAGGATGATGCGGCAAAGCAGTAAAAGGGACAAGGAGACAATACTGAACGGATAGCAAATCCGCAATGAGCTAGCAAGCGTAAACAGAGAAGTGTGGAATACTTCGCGTAAGACATCATCAAGCAAAACCAGTCAGAAAGCGTCGTCGTGAAAGTAGATCACAAGCGACATGTGGCACGCGTCGAGCATAACCACACGAGCAACCTGCAAGAGAACACAGGCCAGACAATGCAGGAATATACATCTCAATGAATGAGAGATCAGATGAATCTCGTCGGGAAGAAGTTCGTATCCCACAAATAAAGTGGAACACGACTCAAATCAATCGCACTGGAAGCGAATTTGTGTCCCACAAATAAAGTGGAACACAAAGCAAGTCGAATCGCAATCAAAGGCTCTCTCGAAGCACCTCGCACATCTCAACAAACAAATCAGAAACAACAAGGAGGTGCGCACCCGCCATAGAAAATAATAGAAATTAAATTCTAAGTAAATTCTAAAACAAAATCTAAAAAGAGAAAATTGTTTTTTATGACATTTTCATCTAAAAGTTAGAACAAAACTATGTAACAAAGCATTTAAATCCTAACAAGGAAAACATTACATGTTTTTATATCTTTTTTTGCCATCTAGAAACAAGAAATTAAATTCTAATTCTAAACAAAAATTAACACTTGATTTTATTCGTTTTTATTATCTAAGAAATGGGAAAAAAGACTATGGGAAAAGGATCAAATTCTAACATAAAAACATGGAGTCAGGGGGGTATGTCATGGAAATTGGTGGTGCATACAGAAGTAAGGGCGCAGGGCCCAGGGATTGAGGCCCAAGCAGATTGTTTTTGGTCATTTTTGTACACACCAACGTGTGAATTGGTCTAAGGGGGGTGTGAATGAGGAACTCGTGTGGTCCAAGGTAGATTGTGATCCACAATGATTATTTGATTCCATTTTCAGATTTTGTTAAGATTTATTCTGTTTTTTTTTTTAAATTAAACATCAGGTTAATTACATCAGGTTTTGTTTATCTAACTCCTAATATCAATTATGTACAGTTAAGAACAATTAAACACATGATTAAAATTGCAAAGGGAATTTAGGGTTTACTGAGTTGTGGCCATTGACCTTATCTCCTTCCTTTCTCACGAATAAGAACGGCGGCTTCAGCATCTTCACCGGCGAGGATTCTTCGATCGCCACCGCCAAACAAACACGTTCAACGCTCGTCTCTCATCTCTCTCGACTCAGACGGCGGCCGGAATTTCTCAAGTGAAGGATCTCCACTCGAACCTTATCAGACTATGGCGGCACGTCGGCGAGTTCATCTCTCGATTCAACTCATCGCGCCGGTGAATGCTTCACGGCGGCGGAATCTCAGCTCTCTCATTGCGCAAATCTCTCGTCTCCGTTCGCCTGCGTCGAGGTCGGTCTTTTCGTGATTGTGATGTTGATCGTTGTTGCGCTTCAGATCGAAGCCTCATCGTGAAGTTGAATCGAAGATGAACGTGGCTATGGAGAGACGATTCAGATGCGTGTTGCTGTTAATGTTCGTTGCCGCGATGAGCTTTTCCAAGCAGAGTTGCGTTCAGAACCGGTATTGATGCTATGCTTCCGAAAGTTTGCAGGTGAAGATCGGAATCGTATGTTGAACGCGAGTTGAAGATTGACGAATCCACTGTGGTAATATTGAAGGTGTGAGATTCTTCTCCTTCTCTTTATTTTAGTTCGATTTTCTGTATCTGCTGAAGTGTGAATCAGAGGCAGCGTCGTTGTTGTCGTATGTAACGGAGCAGTCAGGGTATGCTGATAAAGTTGTGGAGTGGTTGCAAGCTATGTTGAAGATTGACTATGAACGTGATATGATGCGATTCAGTGAGCGTTATGGAGATTGTTGTTACATGATCGGTGATGGAATCTTCCTGCAGGTTTCTGGATATTGGAGAATATGTGAGGAAGATGATTGGTGAACGAAGTTGTTGAAGCCGATGAAGATGATTGATGTGAAGATTATGCCAAGTTCGTGTATGGTCTTGGAAATCAAGATTGATGATTCAGTGTGAAGATTGAGAAGATTGAATCGGTGATGATTTTCTGTTATGGAGAAGTGTTGAAGAACGATGAAGATGCAGAATCGGCGGAAAGGGAGAGTTCAGAGATTCAAGAAGATTCCCTCTGGTTCACCGAGAGTTTGTTACGTTTTGTTTGAAGTTTGTTCCAAGTATTTTTTTGCTTTTTTGTTATTGTGAATTCAAGTGTGGAGAATGGTCATGAATTTTCCTCTGTAGCCGTTTTTGTTAGTGATGATTAAAGGGAGTTTATTGGTACGGTTTATTGATAAGCTGCAAGTTTGGAGGCTTCTTGAAGATGAATCAAAGACTTAGGGTGTGTTTGGTTCGGGGTAGATGGAGGGGAGGGGAGGGGAGGGGAGAGAATATTTTTAATTAAATGTGTTTGGTTCAAATTTTATGAGGGGAGGGGAGGGAAGGGGAGGGGAGCAAAATCCCTCCAAAACACACTTTTTGCGTTCCTCCAAATCGGAGGGATTTGGAGGGGAGGGGAGGGAATCTCAATTTTAATATTTTAAAAGTTATTATAATTACTATAATATCCTCAGTTTAATTTTAATATTTTAAAATTATTCATTTTCTTTTGTATTATTGCTCTCTTCTGTGTGATTTTTCTCGATTGCTTCTATCAACTTATTATAATTATTCTCTACCTTCAAATTATTTTGAAATTTTTGTCCTTAATATAAATCATAATCATTTCACTTTTTTGATTTTTTTATAACTCTTTTATGTTTATTTATGTTTTTTTTCTAATTTTGTCATGTATCCTATCATATTTTCTTTTATATCAAATTTTAAATTTTTCATTTTAATTTATTTATTTATTTTATTAAAAAGTTTAAACTATTTATATTTAATAATAAATTATTTTATGTATTTTATGTGTTAAATAATTCATTACGATTTCAAAGTTGTTATCAACATATAGTTTAATTTGTTTTTGAACATTTTATTCAAATTAAGTGAACTCAATTTTTTAACGTTATGTAGTAAATTATAACTTTTTAGTGACTCAATATTAAAAATTTTACTAACAAAAAAATATGTATAAATTTTTCACATTTGAATATCATATTGTAACACTTATATAAGTAATAAGGATAAAAATGTAAATTATTAATAAAACCCCTCCCCTCCCCTCCTAAACCAAACATATTTTTAATTAAAATCTCTCCCCTCCCCTCGTTTGAACCAAACACCCATCCGATTAAAAAAATCCCCTCACCTCCCCTCCCCTTCCCTCCCCTTCATTAAAATCCCTCCCCTCCCCTCCCCTCATTTGAACCAAACACACCCTTAAGGATTTTTGAATGTGTAATCTTTTTGTCTATTTTTTTTTGTAATGGACCTTTGTAATTTGAACATGGTTTGTAGTGAACAAGGGCTTGGACTTTGAGATTTTATGATGAACTTGAACATTTGAATTTGGAATTTTGAATGAGTGTTTGAAAAGCAATGGACAAGTGATTTTTATAATGAACATAGTGAATATTTGGACATGAGATGAATTCTTATAATAGCACCCTTTCTCGACTTTGAAAATCGTAAGGTTATCTTTTTTTTAAATGAAGCTTGAAATTCAACTCCTCCTTCCAATGCTCAAATACAAATCTCAAACCCTTAACTTGAATCTGATGATAAATTTGTAACCCCAACAATGACAACCCGTGAACTTGGATCCTTGAATAGAAATGGATGATATTTGCAACCCGGACCCTTACATTACAAATCATAAATGTTAAGACGAAAGACATGCTTCAGACCATAGAGAAACTCTTTTGTTATTTTTCTTCGATTTTCAATTGACGAAATAAACGTCATCCATAACTTATAGCACATAAAAGAGGGAAAATTTTGGGGTGCAACAGCTGCCCCTATTCAAACTTCTTGAACTTGACGAGTGAGAAACGAAATTTTCGAACCGTTGAGGTGGAAGGAGATTGAATACCATAATGAACTCAAAAATTTGCACTCTTGATCAATAGAAGATTCCATCTTGCAATAAGAAGGAATGTACCACCCCGCAAGCAGGGAGAAAAAACTTCAATTGATCTGGACAATTAAATATGCTCCAACTTGTGATAAGAAGGAACGGGCACCCACAGGCAGGGGAAAACACTTCAAATGATCTGGGCATCAAGAGAAGGAACATCTCGACTGATATGAGTATCAGACGTAGCAGATGTCTCCGAACATGCATCGGGACAGATGTCTTAAGTCGATCTGGGAATCGAGGGAGATACATCGGTTGAATCGGACATCAACGGGTAATAGGTATCTCTGATCTGGGAATCATGATCTGGGAATCTTGGCAGACATCTCTTCTGATGCAATTAAATCATCAGGTAGATATTCCTACTAATCTGGGAATTAGCGGCTAGCTCCTTCGTAAGACCACGGGGATCCGGAGGCGGTTCCTTCAACTGAACTGGAAATCAGGATAGGAACAATATCTCTTCCGAACTGTGTACGCCGGGGAAAGAATGCCTTTAAACTGATCTAGACATGATGCTAGAAAATAAGTAGGACAATCTTCATCTGAATGAAAAAGTCAATCAGGCAGACATCTCCATCTGATCTGATGATATCAGTGGCTTGCTCCTTCGTAAGACCTTGGGAGATCCGGAGGCGGTTCCTTCAACTAATCTGAAACTGGATATTAGGATAGGAACAGATATCTCTTCCGAACTGTGTACGCCGGGTAAAGAAAACGTCCTCAACTGATAGTAAGGTATCAGGACTGGGCAAACGAGTTTCTTCTTCTGAACGAACTAAATCGTCAGGGAGTAGATATTTCCAACTGATCTGATGTATCAGAGGGCTTGCTCCTTTGGAAGATCTTGGGAGATCCGGAGGCGGTTCCTTCAACTGAACTGGAAATCAGGATAGGAACAATATCTCTTCCGATCTGGGGGCATCGGGAATAGGAATGTCTTTGAACTGATCTGAGCTATGCCAGAAAATAAGTAGAACAATCCTCTTCTGATTCAAAACATCAGGATAAGCGCCTGTAATGACTAGGCGGATATTGCTCTCTAGGGAGCATTTGAATCTGGATAACTTTCCTGCAGAAAGAAACAGATATGATATGATTTATGCATGATGCATGTATGACTGTGTATGGAATAACGCTCCCGAGAAGGAAGACGCTATACGCTTAGAGAATGTAATGCGAATGATGCATGATTCGAATGTTGCTTAGGGAGACAACAGATGAGCACTGAATTGCTGAATCAGTCCTGGGGAGAGTATAGAACTTTGCGGGGAGGACAAGATGAGTGACCAGAAGTCACAAACTGCGAGCTGGCAAAGATGGATCAGAAATCTGCTGGAGACGATCAAATCTGGATGCGAGCTCTGTTTGGGGAATAAATCCTGCTTGGGGATATGAAAATCCTGATTAACTTCTTAGGGAATACCCTGGCAACTTCACTGGAGAAGCAAATTCTTGACACACTGGGGATGTGAAGATAAGGGCAAGTCATGAAGATAACTCTGGTGGGGAGTGACCAACTTGCTGGTGAATAAAGCATTCCGCTGGGGAAAATCCTTGAAGGAAACGGATTCTGCGGAGGATGCATGTGAATCTCTGCTGAGGAAAGACTCAGTGGGGAAAATGAATACTTCTGCATAACGATCCGCTAGGGATATGAGAGATCCGCTGGGGATAAGGAACTTAGCATAAGAACCTTTTGTTTAGGCAACTCCACTGGGGAATAAGATGACTCTCCTGGGGAAAACAGGTCCATCTGATGGAGAGAGAAGCGCTCTACTGGGGAAAGAGAGGCATTCGGGCAAAGAACCTCATTAAGAGCTTGCTGGGGAATCAGATACCATTCAATCATGATTCAACTGGGGAGAAGGCATTCCACTAGGGAACAAGGCTTCTGAAGCACGGAGATTGCATCGAGACATGCTTTGCTGAGGAGATGAGAATCTTGTAACAAGGAAAACCTCGTGTGAATGTACTCAGCTGGGGAATGAGAATCTCTCATTTGGCTAGATCCACCAACACACTGACATGTTGTACTTGAAAGGATGTACTTGCGAGATATACATATGAAAATGCCCCAGGATATAGCGTGACGTCTTCGGGATTCCTCACATGGCAGAGGATAGTGATGTTCACCCACAGTGGGCAAATGCAAGAGCAAACAGATTGTCAGACATCTTGGCTTTGAAACCTTCCATCCAGGCAATGGATTCAATGAGTTGATAGGCAAGAAGGGATTAGAATACCAAACAAGTATTGTCTAGAGTATCAAACATGCATTGATTTTCCGAGAGAGTGCCACCAGGAAGTGAGCTTAAGGGGTCAAGCAAGTGTTGACTTTCATAGCGTTCTGAATATTCGCCTTGATTGTAAGGATGCCAACAAGTATTGGACTTTCAGCTTCTAACTACTGAGGATGACGACCTTGACGGTTCTCAAGTTCATAAGTTGTTTAGCTCACACCTGAACTTTAAAATTTGACATCTCTTGATGAGGAAAGAATGCCAATGTATAGTGTATTTCCCCAATCTGTAAGGACTTTGAAGAGATTCGTCTCGTAAGGAATTCTTGATATTCGTGCTATCATAGCCAACTTGCCTCAGTATCATGAATTTTGGAACCATGCCCTTGATTGACCAGTGTTGGAAGTTGCTTCAACTGCACTTGGGTGAATGCCCCTGATTGCTTAGCACTTTGAGAGATTCCTTGAATCTTGACCTGATTGCCTCAGATTGATTGAAAACTTACTCGCCAGAGTAATCAAACAATTTTGTGCCCCTGAGGGTGATAGGACTTTGAAATATTGCTGCCTCTACTCAACGGAGTTCTGAAGACAACCTGTCCTTCAGGAGGATAAAACTTTTTCATCTGAAGTTCATTGTGGAAACTTCCCTGATGTTAAACACCTGTTTATATGCAAATAATGTTTATTATGAGAAATATAATTCTAATGCAAAGTTCATGTTTGTCTTGAAGTTTAAAGAAACTTTTTTTTTTAAAAAGGATGTCGTAACATCGAGTTTTTAATGAAAGAAAGAAAAGATGGTGTGATACCAACCCAAGCAATTAGCAGATCTCCTAGGAGTCAGCTTACCGTATTCTCATGTACATTATGCTTTTGAATTAACCCTGCTTCAATTAGGACTTTTAAGGGTTGTAACGTGGTCAGGTTCACGGTTTGAGAAAAAAAAAATTTTAGGCTCAAAATTTTTATTGGTGCCCACCCCCTTCATGATGTTCTCCAGTCCTAAGTTCAGTTAACTTGACACGAGCATTCATCTTTCAAGAGGAGTTTGAGATGATCGAGGAATTGATGAGGCGTTCGGACATGGCCGTCACTTTACCTTTTGTTTTTGGTGTCTGATCACACGACTTTGTTCTTTTGATGAGGATTCTTATTTTGTAATCCTTGTTTTTCGCTTTTGCTTTGCTTTTCTTTTTTCCCTTTCCCTAACTTTTGCCTGGACATATTCTTTTGAATTTCGAGTTGGATGTCCAGCGGGATGCCCTAACTTTTGCCTAAGTCACATGCTTTCAACTTGTTGACTTAGCGGGCTTTTTCTTTTTTTTTCATTCTTTTTTCTTTTTTCTTTTCTTATGAACAAGTCGTGTGATCATGAATCTCTAATTTGTTGGAAGTGCATAGTGACTTCCTAAGTCATTGATTGATGAAGAATTACCATTGTGGTATCGTCATATTTTGACCTCCTGATGTGAGGGATAAACCACAACGGATTTGATGTTGGTTTCAACCTCCTGATGTGAGGGATAAACCACAACGGATTTGACTTTCCTCAACCTTTTGAAAGATAGCCATTGTTGTATCCTTAGATGTGTGCTCCTGATGAATTTTGAATGCTTGATCAGGTTAACTGAACACTACTCGCCCCTGGGTTAAATGTGAGGGTTTTTTCGTATAGAAAAGAAAACTCCTACTTCGAAGGCTCAGAGGGGTTAACGAAGGTTTCACTCCCTTATATCTCCAGTGTTTGGGAATTTGAAACAATGCTTGTACATCATCAGCAGGATCATATTCAAAATCATACCATTTGAGTTTCTTGGTATTATGTTCATCATTCTCCCTACGAAGTTATCATGCTTTGTGTAGCAAGAGTTAAGTATCACAAAAAGCATATAAAAACATATAAGAGAAAAAGCGAATGGATTTTTCCAAGACAAACATATCAAATGCATTATGATTATAGTTCAAAAACAAACAAGTTTTGCATGCAAACAGTATTGAACAAAACAAGAAAGCTTAAAAATGAACATGCATGATGAATTAAGAATTGCCAATGTTGAGGAGATCCTCTCCGTATGGACTTATTGCTTCAAAAGACCCGCTGAGTCGGAGGAGAACTTCAATTCTGAACTTCAGGTGCGAATGTGATAGCTTTTGAGTCAATTAGGTCTTGAACCTTGTCTCTGAATGTTTGACAGCCTTCAATCAAATAACCAAGTACCCTAGTGTGGAAAGCACACAAAGCATTAGTATCTGATCCTGCAGAACCCTTCAGATTACTTCCCAGCAGAAGATTTTGGCAAAGTCATACAGAAGTTGCAAGTGTCCAACTTTTAGGGATTTGAGATGTGCCAGTGGTGCACAAACTCAAGATACAAAGCGTCTTGCTTATCCCTCGGTCGGGAGCCCCAAAAAAAAGCGACTGGATTTTATGAATGCTTTAGGGATTTGAGCTGCCAATGATGCGAACTCAAGAACACGGAGTCTTGCTTAACCCTCGGTCGGGAGCCCTAAATATAGCTGCTGAAATAGAAAACACCATCATGAATGGAGGAAACTTGTATTACTATCAGCGAACAACAATAACCTATGACGCTTGGCTATCAAATTCAATAATTGGAACACACAACAGTTGTGAAGGAAGCCTCTGGTAGTACCAATTGCAAGTGATTCTCATGAGTTACTTCCTAGAGGAAGAACAAACAGTCTACTTGCGGCGGATAAAATGGGATTGACCAGCAGACACCAATATGAGTAAACTCAAACATCTCTGCATCGAGCAAGTCCTGGACTCTTTGTACCTCAACAACTTGTAAGGCTTGACATTATGATCAGGTGCCCCCAGATTGGAACACACCGAGTATTGTCATCAAAATCAGGAGAGCTATTTGTGGTGAGAAACATCCAAAGCACGAATCTTAATCAACCGAAGTTCCATCAAACCGGAAAGCAACTGAACACCGAGCATTGGGATCAAATCAACTTGCTTCTTACATTCTTTACATCTCTGTTGAAAAGCAAAGGCCACTGAAAAGGAAACTCCCAGAGGAGGTGACTCAGAATATGAAGCAGAACCTTGAGAATGGGAGATGTCTCTGCAGAACTCTTTTGATTATTATCTTGCAGAAGATTCTGGCGAAGTCACACGGAATTTGTAATGCTTTAGGGATTCGAGCAATGCAAATGGTGCAATACTCAAGATAGACAATGTCTTGCTTATCCCTCGTGCGGGAGCCCCAAGCAATTTCAAAGACTTGTAGATCCTAACATCACGACCAGGTGCTCCAGGATAGAATTCACACCTAGCGTCATCATCATCAAGCAGAGAACTTGCAAACATCAATACGGTACAGAGCTTAACCAGTTGCAAATAAAGCAAGCATGGAAGCAAATGAGCATAAGACAAGTCGTCAAAAAGAACCTTAACTGAGCTTTCCTCTTGATCACCCCACAAAGTTGTTTCATGACTGATCTTTGAGTACACAATAAGAACAAGTCAAGTCTCTGAGTCTGGTGAGAATACCAAGTCTGAATAAGAGATCCTCGATCCTGAACACCTGTTATGCATGAAAGGTATGAGGTGCATGATATGCGTGCAATGCCATGTTCATTCAATTTCCAAGGAATCCTCATGTTTTGATTTTTTTAGCAAGAGATGAAAAAGCTCAACACGCGGCTTAAAGATATGATTCCTTGGAAATGAAAGGAACATGTATGTTAGTATGCTAGTTATTTTTTGTACATAATTTTTTTGGAAAAGTAAATATGCAATGATGCAAGGTGGTGGGAACCACAAATACTGGATATATCTGGGATACTGAGAAATCACACGGCACAGGTTCAAAGGTTCGGCACCAATTCCGAACTCCCCGTAGATCACGGGCCATAATCAATAGAAACAGAACCATAGTCATCATAACAGGAACAAAACCACTCGAACAAGAACCACAGTAACCCTCGAACAAGAACAACGGTAACCCTCGAACAAGAACCAAAGTCACCATCAATGTACCTGTTAAGCAATGATTGATTCCCGCCCCACTCACGGGTAAATCTAGGTCAGGGTAGGTCAAAAAGCCAACAGAGGATCGAATGTAAGCGTTATCATACGATATTGCCTCATTCCACCAAGCTCTGCCCGTGGATACGTGATCAGATCAATCAGGCATACGCCTTCTGTCCGTCACGGCCACTCTAGTCCTAGTTCCTATGGTATCACTCATGACCTGGGTATTGGGTCTTTTACCTCTTGAAACACCCACCCACAGATAGAAATCCAGACAGTCCAGAATATGATGCAAAAAGTAAAAGCGCACATAGAATGCAATGCAAACAGGTAAAATATGCAAAACAGTAAAACACCCAAAGATAAACACACAAGCGCTAGGATCGACTCGCTGAGTCCGGACCAGCAACAGGTCGAGACGTCCCCAGCAGAGTCGCCAGCTGTCGCTACCGCGAAAATTAACAGAGTCGCCACTAACATATTTATCCTGAAAAGGAAGGGAATGCCAGCAAACCACGAAACAAAACAACGATCTCACGACCAGAGAAAAGGGTAAGGGAGTCGGTTACGCGGGGGAAGGTATTAGCACCCCACGCGCCCATCGTACTCGATGGTATCCACGCTTGTGTCTAAAACTATGGGTGTGTAATAAATCTACGCTAATCTGGACTAAAATGAATGCAGAATGTAGGGAAAAGAAAGGATTATGCTCGCACGGGCCCTACCCCGCTGCCTACGTATCTGTTTTGCAGAATCAGAGCTACCGTAGCTCGGCTAACTAATTTCTGTTTGTTTTGTGTTTTTTAGGTGAACGAGTTACATTCACACTCCGCTGCTCGACCTTTGGAGACTTATGCTGGGAATGGAGCGGAAATAACAAGCTCTTAAGAAAAGAAAATCAAAGAGTGTGGTTTGTGTTTTAAAGAATGCATGAGGAAAAACCTAAGCTAAGGGGGAAAGCTTGCTACCTAATGTTGTCATACAAAGGGTACAAGTCTAAACTAGTCTATCAACCTACGAGGGAAAGGGAAAGCAAACAATAATATCACACAAACGAGCATCCGCTCGTAAAGCAAACAAAACCAACGGTACTGACCGAATGGTAGAAAAGCGGTCCCGCCATAGCCAAGGGGAGCAGCTCAACCCAAGTCAACCAAGCATTAGACCTCGCGAAAATGATCGGGCCATAGACAAGAGGGCGGACCCCTCTCAGCAACCAAGCCGTCACGGATCGTAAAGGAAAACGGTGCGTGCGTACACCGAACATCAACGTCGAGCAACGCGAGCTATTAGAAAGGCGGGGGTCCGGTTGCATGAACCCTTTTCCTGACATACTCGATAACAAGATCTTATGCAGGTTCAGAAGCGAGCAACGCGTAGCGTGCGCATATTGAACAGACTCGATGAGACTAGGCGGGGGTTGATTGCTAACCCTTTCCGCGTGCCTTCCATGAGGACTTAACGGAGTGTCATATAGGACTTATTACACCGTGACTCCCTGCCACAAAGCACAAATGTAAACACACCAACAAAAACAGAGCCTCTTTCGAGGGCTTGGCCAGATGCATGTCTAGGTCCTACTTCTCATGTTACAGGATGATGCGGGAAAGCAGTAAAAGGGACAAGGAGACAATACTGAACGGATAGCAAATCCGCAATGAGCTAGCAAGCGTAAACAGAGAAGTGTGGAATACTTCGCGTAAGCCATCATCAAGCAAAACCAGTCAGAAAGCGTCGTCGTGAAAGTAGATCACAAGCGACATGTGGCACGCGTCGAGCATAACCACACGAGCAACCTGCAAGAGAACACAGGCCAGACAATGCAGGAATATACATCTCAATGAATGAGAGATCAGATGAATCTCGTCGGGAAGAAGTTCGTATCCCACAAATAAAGTGGAACACGACTCAAATCAATCGCACTGGAAGCGAATTTGTGTCCCACAAATAAAGTGGAACACAAAGCAAGTCGAATCGCAATCAAAGGCTCTCTCGAAGCACCTCGCACATCTCAACAAACAAATCAGAAACAACAAGGAGGCGCGCACCCGCCATAGAAAATAATAGAAATTAAATTCTAAGTAAATTCTAAAACAAAATCTAAAAAGAGAAAATTGTTTTTTATGACATTTTCATCTAAAAGTTAGAACAAAACTATGTAACAAAGCATTTAAATCCTAACAAGGAAAACATTACATGTTTTTATATCTTTTTTTACCATCTAGAAACAAGAAATTAAATTCTAATTCTAAACAAAAATTAACACATGATTTTATTCGTTTTTATTATCTAAGAAATGGGAAAAAAGACTATGGGAAAAGGATCAAATTCTAACATAAAAACATGGAGTCAGGGGGGTATGTCATGGAAATTGGTGGTGCATACAGAAGTAAGGGCGCAGGGCCCAGGGATTGAGGCCCAAGCAGATTGTTTTTGGTCATTTTTGTACACACCAACGTGTGAATTGGGCTAAGGGGGGTGTGAATGAGGAACTCGTGTGGTCCAAGGTAGATTGTGATCCACAATGATTATTTGATTCCATTTTCAGATTTTGTTAAGATTTATTCTGTTTTTTTTTTAAATTAAACATCAGGTTAATTACATCAGGTTTTGTTTATCTAACTCCTAATATCAATTATGTACAGTTAAGAACAATTAAACACATGATTAAAATTGCAAAGGGAATTTAGGGTTTACTGAGTTGTGGCCATTGACCTTATCTCCTTCCTTTCTCACGAATAAGAACGGCGGCTTCAGCATCTTCACCGGCGAGGATTCTTCGATCGCCACCGCCAAACAAACACGTTCAACGCTCGTCTCTCATCTCTCTCGACTCAGACGGCGGCCGGAATTTCTCAAGTGAAGGATCTCCACTCGAACCTTATCAGACTATGGCGGCACGTCGGCGAGTTCATCTCTCGATTCAACTCATCGCGCCGGTGAATGCTTCACGGCGGCGGAATCTCAGCTCTCTCATTGCGCAAATCTCTCGTCTCCGTTCGCCTGTGTCGAGGTCGGTCTTTTCGTGATTGTGATGTTGATCGTTGTTGCGCTTCAGATCGAAGCCTCATCGTGAAGTTGAATCGAAGATGAACGTGGCTATGGAGAGACGATTCAGATGCGTGTTGCTGTTAATGTTCGTTGCCGCGATGAGCTTTTCCAAGCAGAGTTGCGTTCAGAACCGGTATTGATGCTATGCTTCCGAAAGTTTGCAGGTGAAGATCGGAATCGTATGTTGAACGCGAGTTGAAGATTGACGAATCTACTGTGGTAATATTGAAGGTGTGAGATTCTTCTCCTTCTCTTTATTTTCGTTCGATTTTCTGTATCTGCTGAAGTGTGAATCAGAGGCAGCGTCGTTGTTGTCGTATGTAACGGAGCAGTCAGGGTATGCTGATAAAGTTGTGGAGTGGTTGCAAGCTATGTTGAAGATTGACTATGAACGTGATATGATGCGATTCAGTGAGCGTTATGGAGATTGTTGTTACATGATCGGTGATGGAATCTTCCTGCAGGTTTCTGGATATTGGAGAATATGTGAGGAAGATGATTGGTGAACGAAGTTGTTGAAGCCGATAAAGATGATTGATATGAAGATTATGCCAAGTTCGTGTATGGTCTTGGAAATCAAGATTGATGATTCAGTGTGAAGATTGAGAAGATTGAATCGGTGATGATTTTCTGTTATGGAGAAGTGTTGAAGAACGATGAAGATGCAGAATCGGCGGAAAGGGAGAGTTCAGAGATTCAAGAAGATTCCCTCTGGTTCAGCGAGAGTTTGTTACGTTTTGTTTGAAGTTTGTTCCAAGTATTTTTTTGCTTTTTTGTTATTGTGAATTCAAGTGTGGAGAATGGTCATGAATTTTCCTCTGTAGCCGTTTTTGTTAGTGATGATTAAAGGGAGTTTATTGGTACGGTTTATTGATAAGCTGCAAGTTTGGAGGCTTCTTGAAGATGAATCAAAGACTTAAGGATTTTTGAATGTATAATCTTTTTGTCTATTTTTTTTTTGTAATGGACCTTTGTAATTTGAACATGGTTTGTAGTGAACAAGGGCTTGGACTTTGAGATTTTATGATGAACTTGAACATTTGAATTTGGAATTTTGAATGAGTGTTTGAAAAGCAATGGACAAGTGATTTTTATAATGAACATAGTGAATATTTGGACATGAGATGAATTCTTATAATAGCACCCTTTCTCGACTTTGAAAATCGTAAGGTTATCTTTTTTTAAATGAAGCTTGAAATTCAACTCCTCCTTCCAATGCTCAAATACAAATCTCAAACCCTTAACTTGAATCTGATGATAAATTTGTAACCCCAACAATGACAACCCGTGAACTTGGATCCTTGAATAGAAATGGATGATATTTGCAACCCGGACCCTTACATTACAAATCATAAATGTTGAGACGAAAGACATGCTTCAGACCATAGAGAAACTCTTTTGTTATTTTTCTTCGATTTTCAATTGACGAAATAAACGTCATCCATAACTTATAGCACATAAAAGAGGGAAAATTTTGGGGTGCAACACTTATGCTTTTCATTTCATATGCATCATCTTTCTATTAGGTCATTAGCATAACCATATGTTCATTAATCAATAAATGTGGCAAGGGATCAAGGTCATAGATAGAGGTGAGGTTTCACATGGTTCGAAGTTCATATCTCATGCAGGTTTGTTCCTATTGGGGTTCTCAACTGATCATGGAGTGAGGTCTGTTTCGTTGCGCTTGCGTCAACTAGTGGATTTTCAGGGTTGTGCCTATGATTATCTTATTGTCAAGATTTCATCTGGTTCATTCTCCATTTCAAAGTTTGGTTCACCTGAGTATTTGGCATACAAGCTATTCATCTAAGGCTCCGTTAAAAGAGTGTGGATTCGTTCATTTGGGGATCGTATTAGGCCACCTTAAAATTTTGAAGACATCTGATGGAATCCTGGCTTTCAATCAAAGTCAACCATGGGAGGTTGACTTTGTGACTAAAGTTCATAATGGATTATCTGGGACTTTTACCTTTTGATGCTATTGAACCAGAGTTGCAAAAATTGGAGAAAATGACTTGATATGTGAATAAAAGCATAAAGGAGGGAAAAGAGAATTCAAATATTATTGGAAACCATTACAAGCTACATCCATAATCCATTTTTCATTACAAAATTTACTTCCAAACATGGAGATATGTTACAAAAAATAATAAAATTACAAAAATCAGCAATTGACTTTTGGTTAAGTGTTGACTTTAGTCAACGGTTGACCAACTAGTTGATCGGTGACCTATAATCATAACAATCTTCATTTCTCATCTTGCTGCCATGATAAAAACCCCACCTTCATTCTTGTTCAAGTAACCTTCCTTTAACTTGGCTTCAATTTACTTCAAGTCAAGATAGATACCAACTCTGCACCCTACCATCATAACCATAACCATACCAGCCTTCTACTTTACAAAGTTATTCTATATCAAATACACCATTACATCACATGGGCATCACATTGAAAATTACACAAAAATACATTTTGACATTTTAATCCACTCCTTCTTCAAACATTGCCAAGCCATATCAAGAGGTATCATCATGACAGTATTCACACCATAGCCTGCAGGATCAAAGAAAAAGACAGCCTACACAATTCAGCCCTAAGTTCCAATATAAGGAAATCCAAAAATAAAGCTCGTGAAAAATAACTGCATACCCAGAGGCATAAAGAGTTCAAAACTATAGCATTCAATACGAAAACGGTTCAGCGAGCCAGACAAATGCAACCACACCTTTTACAAGAAGAAGAAAGCCTATTCTAAGCATGCAATCAAGAGAAAAAGTCTAAGAGGGAACTATCGAATAAAAAAAAACGCAGCAAAAGAAAGAAACTCATTCACCTCGTAACAGTTTCGGTCTCGGCCTTTAAGCTGCAGTTTCACTTCCAACTCCGAGCAACCATCATCATCCAAGACAAAAGATAGCTCTGCAATAGAAAAATCAATTCAGAATACAACTCTTGACAATAAAAACCAACCACTAACTAACAACCAAGACCCTTTGCCAACTCCAAAGTTCCAACCCTTTAACTAATACCTAACTGTCAAACATAACTAACGCAACCTATACCATAACAGAGAAAAAACCAAATCAAAACTAACTTCTAAACCTTCTTGAAATTCTCCCCCAATTCCCTATAACAGAACCATAACTCCCAAAACAGAAATCAGCTTCACTCATAACTAACATAACAGTTGCAAAAATCAGTCATAACAGAATGTAACAGATCCCTAACAGAAATAACAACTTTGTAACTAACTTTCAGACAAACTCTAACCACCCTCCATTGCTCATAACTAATTTTCAATCCAAAGGTTCTTATCTCCCAATCTCTAACCAACTCAACAACCTTCGCCCAACTATAAATCACTCTTCCCTCCATTTTCAGAACCTCTCCTCCCTTCACTTCACTTCCCTTCTCTCTTTCTTCTGTCCACACACCACCTCCTTCATTCACCTTCTCACTCTCACTCTCTGCAAATTCTTCTCCTTTCTCACTCACCCTGACCACTACACGCTCACCAACTAAAACTCCATTGAAGGTTCTCATTGAACTTCAATGGAGTGGAGCTAAACTTCATCATCGAACCTCATCTCAACCTCTCTCAATTCAGCTTTTCAACCTTAACTCAACTCTCAGAATCTCTCAAGCTCAATCTCAGCGCATCACTACAACCTCACTTGCAACTCTCATCGTCATCATTTCCAATCCACTCATTCTCACACGCAATCAAAAAGAAAATTCAGAGAAGAAGAAGAAGAAGAAGAAACATCCGAAGAGTTCAAGGAACGAAATATTACCAGAAATCAGAATCTTCCCTTGTCAACTGCATGTATTTCGCATCTTCAGTGTATATCAAGAGCGCAAAACCTCCTCTCTGGATTTTTATATCGATCGCCGAGTTTCGCCGTAAGGTTAGTACATTCGGACTCTTTCTTCCTTCATCTGTTTGAAGATTTTCTCTTCATCATAGTAAAGGTTAAGGCTCCATGAGTCGTTCCCCTGCCTTCTCGAGGTCAATTTCACTTCTATTGCCGTTTAATTTTGGTTTAGAACGTTTTAGGGTTTGTAGAATAGGGTCGATTTGAAGAGAATCGAGCAGAATATGGGAAAACTAAGGGGAATTTGGAAGAGAGGGAGTAGAGACGGCTGTTTTGGTATGTTCATTGTCGAGTTTGGGTGACCTCCGCAGCCTCCGACGCGGCGGAGCGATTTCCGCTAGGGAGAGAGTGATACGAGAGTTAGGGCAGTCTGAGGGGATTGGGATCGTCGCATGACAATTAACCCTAAATCCATCTTTCTTTCTTTTTTTCTATTATTATTATTTTCTTTTTTTTTGTTTAAATAAATCCAAAGTTTGAAAATTGATAAAAATCTCAATGGTAGTTGAATAATGAAAACCTGGATCAATGATCTACCCTGGGCCGAACGAGTTTCAGTTCATCACCCCCTAGGCCCATGTATCCTTCATTTGTTGACATAAAGAAAATTGAAATCAAACAACACTCCGTGGGCCTTTACTATCTCGTACCCCCCTGGCCCATGCTGCATCTTTTTTGGCTGAAAACTATAACATACAAGAAACTCTGTTTGGGCTTGTCACCCTGGGCCCTGCGCCTGGATCTACTCATACCCCTGATCTCACATATTAACACCCCCTGAGCCCATTAATTCATGCTAGAACTTAGTCTTTTTTCACATAGATCTTCCCTTTTTTTTAGGTAATTGTTGACACATAAAACCATAAAATTTGCTAGTTCTAATTAGGTTTTAGGGAAATTTTAGTCTTTAGAATTTTCCCATAAAAAAATGACATAAAGATGTTAGTTTTAGGTAATAGATTTTTTATTACAATTTAGGCTTGAATTAGAATTCCCTTAACATATAAAAAAAACCCATAAAAATAGTAGTATTTTTAGGTTAACTTTGTACTAATGCTTGAATTGTTTTTGTATCATTTCCATGCTATTTTTTGTATAATTGTTGTGTGATTTTGTTACTTGTTTTTGGCCATATTTTTGGCCTACTTTGTTAATACCATTTTAATGCCCCTTTTAGAATTTAGTCTCCATGTTAACTTTAGAATTAGAATTAGGATAACACTTAGATTAGAGAATAGGTTAGTTCCCTTTGTTCATTCTTTTTCTTTTCAACATTAAAACACTAATAAATGAAGATGCGAATCACATTAAGAAAGTGATAGAGAAATGAGTGGGATTCATTCCCTAATCTGTTTCTCAATCACTTAGTGGCATAGAAATGAGTGGGATTCATTCCCTAATCTGTTTCTTGGTCACTACTTAATGGGAGAGAAATGAGTGGGATTCATTCCCTAATCTGTTTCTCGAACATTAATTAATGGGATAGAAATGAGTGGGATTCATTCCCTAATCTGTTTCTTGAACATTATATAATGGGATAGAAGTGAGTGGGATTCATTCCCTAATCTGCTTCTCGATCATTATACATTTTTATGTGATTCTAATCGCAAAGTAAATTCCCCTTAAAAATTACCCAACCAAAAACATTCAAAACACTTAATAAAGGCTCGAATTAAAACAAAGTAATGAAGTGGTGTGAAACCTTGTATTGGGTTTTGTTCATCATGTAGTTACATAAAAAAACACAAACCCCATATTCTTTTCTCCTTAAGAACAAGTTAAGTCCTTTCCAAAAATAGGCGTATAAGTCTCCAAAGGTCGAGCATCGTGGATTGTGACCTTAACCTCTGTTCAACTAAAAAACACAAAACAAATGGAAACTATGGAGCCGAACTACGGTCGCTCTGATTCCTGGTAAGGGATACGTAGGCATTCGGTCGCGGGGCCTAAGCGAGCACACTTGTAAATAATTCCTTCTTTTCCCCGTATTTCTTTTGCATTCATTCGCAGTTAGGTTTAGACATTAGATACACCCTTTAGATAGACACAGACATAGGTGGATACCATCAAGTACGATGGGCGTGAGGGGTGCTAGCACCTTCCCCTTGCGTAACCGACTCCCGTACCCTGTTCTCTGGTCGAAAGACCTTGTTCTTGTTCTGAGTTAGGTTATCTGGTATCCCTTTCCCTCGATGGGATAAATATATTAGTGGCGACTCTGATTCCATTTTTCGCGGTAGCGACAGCTGGCGACTCTGCTGGGGATTGATAGACCTGTGCTGGTCCATTCTTAGCGAGTCGATCCTAGCCTTTGTTTGTTTGTTTATTGGGTGTTTCTTTGTTTGCTTATATGTTTATATCCTGTGTATATATGATTGCATATCATGTTTATTTTCCTGTTTGCATATCATGTTTACTTTCCGCATGCATCTGGACTATATTATGGGTCCCCGTGGGGACCACATATTTTCTCTGTTTGCAGGTTGGGTGGGATGTTCTATGAGGTAAAAGGCCCAATACCCAGGCCAGAGTTGACACCTAGGATACCTAGGATAGAGTGGATAGTCATGACGCCAACAGAATGTCAGGTTCTGTTGATTGCGATCATGAGACCCACGACCAGTTGAGATTCGAATGAGATACCATTGTTGGCATGTATTTGCAACAATGATGGTGTTTCAGGAGAATTGTTAACGCTGGAGACCTTTTGACCTACCCTGACCTAGATTCACCTGTGAGTGGGGAGGGATATACATGACAGGTACCGTTGGTGACTATTCTGTTCTGATGGTGACTATTGTTCTTATGATTCTGTGACAGTGGTGACTATTGTTTTCTGATGGTGACTATTATTCTTTTGATCTCGTGACATCTGACCTACATCAGTTATTCAGAGGGTTGTACAGTGGTTGCTAAGTTTATATGGACCTTGATCCCATGCTTTTTCATTGCATAACATCATTACTTTATCCACTTCATTTGTGGGGGATTCTAAAGTCTATTTCCAAAAAAAAAAGAGGAAAAAAAAGTAGGAAAAACAGAAAAGAGAAAGAAAAAAAAGAGAAAAGATACTATATGCAAAAAAAAAGGCTTTGATAAAAGAGAAACAAAAAAATATGAAAAGACTTTTGGATTCCCCGTAAATGAAACATGCATTCATAATATCATGCATCTCATGGTTCGATCAGAAGCTTATGGGGGCCCTTTGTATTTAGATTCTGACTTCGGCAACAAATTGACTTCTCACTGCTACGTGCTCGAAGATTAATGATGGAACAACTCCGTGAGGACTTAACTCAGATGAGGATAAAAATGGGGATTAACCTGAATCATTGTATGGAGGCTATTCAAGCCCTTGCTTTTAGACACGAAGAATTGAGACAGGTTCTTCAGAGACCGGATGCAAATGTTAATCTCAACACAGGAGAAGGTCTTGTGAATCAGAATGTCAGAAATACTGTTGAGATTCCAATTCCTGTTAAGGAGACTTCGCATCATGAGAATAATTCAGAACTTGAAGCCTTCAGGTTCCCGATTGACGAGTTTGACAAAAGGTTCCATCTCCTGGATGAAAGGTTGAAAGCCATGGAAGGTCGTGACTCCATTGATTTAGATGCTGCTGGTTTGTGCCTAGTGCCTGGTATTAAGATTCCGGCTAAGTTCAAAGTTCCCAACTTCGAGAAGTACAAGGGTACCACGTGTCCGATAGCTCATGTCAAGGCATTTTGCAACAAAATGGCTCCTTATGCTGAGAATGACAAGTTGTTAATGCATTTCTTTCAGGATAGCCTCAGTGGCACATCTCTTGAGTGGTATAATCAACTCGAAAGAACTGATGTTCAAACTTGGAAAGAACTAGCAGAAGACTTTGTCAAGCGTTACAAGCACAACAGTAACATGGCTCCGACTAGAATGCAACTCCATGCTTTGACTCAGAAAATTGAAGAATCGTTCAGAGAATATGCCCGAAGATGGAGAGAATTAGCCGCTAGAGTTCAACCTCCACTCTTAGAGAAAGAGCTCATGGATATGTTCAAGGATGTGATGGAAAGTACGTACTACCAATGCATGGCTGCATGTAAGGCCTCTGACTTTGCAGAACTAGTTCTCGTCGGAGAACGAATGGAGCATGGTATTAGGAATGGTAATGTCCAAGTTGTTGATACTCCTTCTGAATTCCATAAGCAAATGAATGAAGAGACCAATGCAGTTTCTGCTTATGAAGAGGAATCTCCTAATTATTCTCCTGATCATATCTCTTGTCATGAAGTAGTAGTAGTAACTCCTGTTCAGGATGACCCACAAATTTGTGCTGCGACTCACACTCAGCCTCCCACTCAGTTTGTTCAACGAAAGTCTGTTCCATGTGATCAATCAGTTCAGTATGTGCCACAAAGGTAGAATTATCAACAGAATCGTCACCCACATGGAAGAAAGAGACACAGAAGGCCAAAGAGAGTGTATGATCCTATTCGTATGACTCGTGATAAGTTGTTTTCTCACTTGATCAATCTTTCCTTGGTAGAACCAAAGCAGCTGAAGCCTGTTCGTTTCCCGTATCATGTGGGATTTGACCCTAATGTTAGTTGTGACTACCATGCTGGGGCACCTGGTCATTCGATTGAAGATTGTCAACCATTCAGAGACAAGATTCAAGACCTGATTGATGCCCAGGCTATCACTTTCACACCTGAGGGCCAAAATTGAAGTTCTCCTATGACTCAGTGGATCTTCTGAAGCAATAAGTCCATACGGAGTCAAGTCTCCTCAATAATGGAATTCACTTAGTTCTCTATTGCATTTTCATTTGTAATCTTTCTTTGTTTGTTTAAGCATTGCTAGCATGTAAAAAATTTGTTAATTTTTTAACGAAAATCATGATACATTGTTTATGTTTGTCTTGAAGTAATCCATTCGTTTTCACTCAACAAAAAAAAAGTGTTTTGGCATTACGATACCAACCTTTACTAATCGCTTGCTTAGGCAACTAGCTGAGGGAGAATGATGAAAAAAAATGAAAAATATCTAATTGTGTGTTTTTGAATAAAACCCTACTGAGGATGTACAGGCATTGTTTCAAATCCCCAAACACCGGAGATATAAGGGAGATAGACCCTCGTTAACCCCCTTTGAGCCTTGAAGTAGGAGTTTCTTTTCTGATCAGAAAAAACCCTTAATTTTAACCAGGGGCAGGGTAGTGTTCAGTTAATCTGATTGAGTGTTCAAAACTCATAAAGGGTACGCATCCAAGGATACAACAATGGTTATCCTTCAAAAGGTTGAGGAAAGTCAAAACCTTGATGGTTATCCTTCACCTACCTATAGGACAAAAGATGACAGTACCACAATGGTAACCTTTCATCAATCATGGAATGAGGCAGTCGCAATCACTTCCGACAAATCAAAAACAATGCGAAGTCACACGACTTGTTTCAAAAAAAAGAAAAAAAAGTGATGAAAGAAAAGAATATAGCAATAAAAAGAAAAAGGATGGTGAAAATAAAGCAAAAACAAAGTCGTGTGATAATGAATCAAAAGAATAAAAGGTGAGCGACTGCCATGTCCAAAAAAAAACCTCATTGATTCCTCAACCGTTTCGAAATTCCTTGTGAGGGATGAGCACTCATGTTGAGTTAATTGAACTTAGGAGTGGAGAACATCACGAAGGGGGTGGGTACTAAATAATTTTGAGCCTACAAAAATCCTTTGTTTCTGAAAACCATGAACCCGGCCAAGTTACAACCCTTAAAAGTCCTAATTGAAGTAGGGTTTATTTTTGAAAATGCACTCCCATGAGATAGCATTAAGCTGACTCCCAATGAAGCGTAACACATATCTATGTTGGTATTGTATGTCCGCTTTTATATCCAAAAATGGAGGTTGTGATAACTAGTGTTTCATTCACAAGAGGTTTCAACCTCATTTCAAAAAAAAATTTAAACTTCAAGACTAGCATAGGCTTTGCATTAGAATTATCATTCTTAGAATTAACATTCTTTTGCATACAAAGCATTTGCTTAAACATCAAGGAAATTTCCATGATGAGAATCCATGAGGAGCTTGATCATGTCAAAGTAAAAGAGACTTGAGAACTCCGTAGAGCAAGAAGCTAATCATTTCAGAGGCGTGATATCAAGGGGCATGTTGCCTGAAGACTTCATTGAGCATAGACAGTTGGTACTTCCGTTGATTGGTTACCCTGAGGAGAAAAGTTTGAATACTCTGCTGAGCCTGAACAGTTTGATATCCAAGTGATTGACTATCCTGAAAGAGGAAATCCGAAAGCTCCATTGAGCATAATAAATTTGCTTTCACAGTTTGTTTGACTTTAAAGGGAGTAAATTTGTGGATTCTAGAAAGAGGTACATAATCAGGGGCAATCAAATCGAGGTGTGATCTCTCAAATCCATTTAATATGGGGCAATCCAGTCGAGGAATCTCTCTCAAAATTCAGTCAACCTGGGGCACAATCTTTAAGGAACCGTCATTCACTTGTAAAGTGCAGTTGACCATCACAAAGTTGAGAAGTATCATAATGCTCTCCCCCAACAAGGTTCCATTCCTTAAGCATAGGAGTTTATTTCTCCTTGAAAATCTTTCCCCGAGTATAGGAGTTTATTTCTCCTGAGAGTTGATTCCATTCCTCAAGCATAGGAGTTTATTTCTCCTAGAAAAGCCACTCCCCAAGCATAGGAGTTTATTTCTCCTCGGAGTTTTTCCACTCCTCCGAACAAGGTTTCCTTATATGGATTTATAATCCCAAACCTGGTGAAAAGAGGGAATCTCCTCATGTCAAAAATCCTCCAAGCAATGGCGCATGGTGAGAAGTCAGAAGTTATGCTTTGCTTCGCAAGTCAACAACAAGATGGGGTATCTTTAAAGATTGGCATCCCCACAAAGTTTTCAACGCTAAGGGGATTCTCCCTGGTGTTTACCTCGCCCGAGGTCAAAGATGAAATTCGATTGAAAAGATAATGGAATATTCTCTGAAGGGACCCCCAATGATTTTGCTTCTCTTCATACTAATGCCTTTATTTGGCGCTTTACATATAGTTTCATTGCATTCACATCGCATCTACAAAAATGCGTAGCATTTCCATGAATATGGAGCATTACGCCATTGAAAAAATTCAAACATGCATCAATACATAAGCCAGTTTGTGCGTGCTCCAAAAGCACAAGGTAATATATTCCCAGAAGAAGTCTCACATTCTCTCTCCAGGGTGGATTGGATACGATGTCTTTCTCCGTCAAGATCATTGTCTCTGTGGTTATTTCCCGTTTGTCAAGTTCAATCGTTTGGATGATCCATACTTGGTGTGTGGCAATTCGAATGATTGTCACTCTTGTAGGATTACACCCCGCCTTTTGGCCTGAGGGGACCATGTAGTTCTTATGTTCCATATGTAACAATACCTCTTTCAAAGTCCAGTGTTTACTGGCATCATCTAATAGAGTCTGGTCGTCACCAGTCTTCTCTTTGTACTTACTTTTTGTGAGTCCCCTTACTGCCTTTTGCATAAGGGATATCTCTTGCTTCTTGCAAGTTTACCTTGGTTATTTTCCCGTATGCTGCGTGCAGATTAGAGTGCGAATGAGGGTGGGCATTCAACCCACCTCATTTTTCAATCATTTGGGTAATCATACTTGGTGTGTGGCAACTCGAATGAATGCCACTCTTGAAGAGTACACCCCGCCTTTTGGCCTGAGGGATCCATGTAATTCTTATGCTTCGCAAGCATCATTATCTCAATAATTTTTCAGTGTTTACTGATGTCTTCTAGTTGAGTCTAGTCGTCACTAGTCTCCGTGGTTATTTTCCCGTTTGCTGAGCGCAATTAGAGTGGGCATACAACCTACTACATATCTTGATCATTTAGATAACCATACATGGTGTGTGGCAATTTGAATGATTACCACTCTTAAGGAATTACACCTCGCCTTTCAGCCTGTGGGATTCATGTAGTTCTTATGCTTCACGAGCATCAATGTTTCCTTGCAAACCCAGTGTTTAATAACATCCCCAGTAAAGTCTAGCCATTGCTGGTCCTCTTAGGTCAAGTCCAATGATTATTGGCATCCCTTTCAAGTCCCGTGATTATGGGCATCCTTCGGTCAGGTCTAGTGTTGATTAGTCCTCCCCGTTCAAGTCCGGTGGTTATCGGCATACCCCTTCAGATCTAGTGAGTTTTCCAACCCTCGTGTTGTGAATCCTTTGCTTTCCGACCTTTTGTCGTGAAGATTCCAACCGTTGAGTTGTGAGTCCCTTGTTTTCCGACCTCGAGTCGTGAGTTTCCGACCTTTTGTCGTGGAGATTCCAACCGTTGAGTTGTGAGTCCTTTGTTTTCCGACCTCGAGTCGTGAGTATCCGACCTTTTTTTGTGAAGATTCCAACCGTTGAGTTGTGAGTCCTTTGTTTTCCGACCTCGAGTCATGAGTATCCGACCTTTTTTCGTGAAGATTCCAACCGTTGAGTTGTGAGTCCTTTGTTTTCCGACCTCGAGTCATGAGTATCCGACCTTTTTCCGTGAAGATTCCAACCGTTGAGTTGTGAGTCCTTTGTTTTCCGACCTCGAGTCGTGAGTTTCCGACCTTTTGTCGGGAAGATTCCAACCGTTGAGTTGTGAGTCCTTTGTTTTCCAACCTTTGATTTGAAAGTTCTGAGATTCCAATCGTTGAGCTGTGAGTTTTGGGTTTCCGACCTCGAGTCGTGAGTCCTTCAATCGTTGAGTTGTGAGTTCTAAGTTTCCGACTTTTAGTCGTGAGTTGTTGATCAGTGGTTTTTACACATGATTTTACCGTTATTTTTAGTTTTCTTTGAAGTATTTTATTTTATGTTTTATTTCATTATTCGTCAATTTATGCTTTGGTTTTGTGTTTAAGTGTTTGTAGGCTCGGATGAATGAAATGGGAAAAATCAGTGTAACAAAGTGCAAAACTGGAGAAAAGTCATAATGCTGGCCAAATGCGTCCTAAGACGCGTGTGACTTGTAGAAAAATACATTTACTGCTGACACGCGTTCCCACACGCGTGTGGGAGTGGAAACTGCAATCTGCTGAGCAAACGCGTCCCCAGACGCGTCCCATGACCTTCAAACGCGTGCCCACACGCGCCCCAGAAGCTGGAAAATCACACTCCTACCCAGACGCGTGTCCAGACGCGTGCCAGACCTTCAAACGCGTGTCCACACACGTCCCTGAAGCCAGAAAAGCAAAAGAAAATGACCTCTCTGCCAAGACGCATCCCAGGACGCGTTTCACCCTTGCCAAACGTGTGTGCACACGCGTGTGCACGTGAAACATTGGGCTTTCCTGCTGAAAAGCCCAGTTTGGCAGAAATAAAAGATCGAGAGTGCGTTTGGACAGGGGTTCGACGAATTTGGGAGCGAAAATACACTGTAGAAGGCTGGAGAACTCAGATTTGATGCAAGGATTGAAGAATTCTATGAGCTTTTGCCATTGAAGATTGGATTTCCTTCATTTATCTGTAATGTCTACAATTTACACTATGGTTTTTGTTATTATTATGAGTAGCTAAACCCCCCATTGCTAGGGGGGTGACCCTGATTATGATTGTGATGAATTTGAGCAATTGATGCAATAACTATTTTACTTTTCATATTTGTTAATTTGTTCTTCATCTGTTAATAATGCTTTATCCGTCAGAAAAACGGATTCTGAATATGAATGAATAGTGTAGCTGGACGGCATATTATTTGTGGACACGATTAAGAGCATATAATATTTATATCACCTAGGACTAGGGATATCATATTGTAACCGGATATTCTTGTTATTGGAATGCTTGATCATAACCGTAATTATCTATGGACATAGTAATTAGGTTGTGAGGTCAAAGATCTCTTCACTAAGGCCTTAGGATTAGATACTCTAAAGAACCGGTAATTAACTATGAAAAGTATGTTGTTGCATTGAGACAGAAAATTCGTTGCATGAAGAATCATTCACCATCCCTAGCAATCTACTCATCCCTGTCATCATTCAATATTTTATTTGTTTATTTTTATTACAAAATCTATCAAACCAACCAAAACTCCTATTACTTTTTGTTTAATTGAAATTGCTTGAAACTCTGTATCGTCAAGCGGTCCTTGAGATTCGATACTTGGGATTCTCCCATTACTACTGCATAGGCAAAATAGTACACTTGCTATTTTCCGATCAAGTTTTTGGCGCCGTTGCCGGGGACTGCCGAAGATTATAGAGTTCTAGATTTATTTCAATTAGAATTTTGTTGCTCTGCGACTAAAATTTTATTTTCTGCACTATTTATTTTTCCTAATTCTCATATTTATCTAATCTGTGTATGCGAGGTAAGGCCTCAGCTGAATTTCTTTTTAACGCAGAAATTGAAAGAACTTTGCACGCAAGGCGTAGACAAGCTCGGTTGGCTAATCTGGAACCTGAAGAGGAAATTGTGTCAGTTCATTCTGATTCAGAGTCTGAAAGTGAAGAAGAAACCATGGGTGAAAATCCTACTCCTCCTGAGAGGCTCCTTGGTGACTACGGTGTTGCAAACAACCCGGGAGGAAGACTCACAATTGTCAACCAACCGGTAAATGCGGCAAATTTTCAATTGCATCCGAGCACAATAAATCAGCTGGAAAGAAAACCTTTCACCGGAAAGGTTAATGAAGATGCAAACAAGCACCTACAGAGATTTCTGACCATGAGCACTACTCTAAAAATTGAAGGGCATACAGAAGAGGCGAAGAAGCTGATAATGTTCCCGTTCACATTAGCCGAAGAAGCAGAAGAGTGGTTCTATTCTCTCCCAGTAGGCAGTATCACATCATGGGAAGAGATGGAGAAGGCTTTCTTGAATGAGTATTTCCCCGCCTCGGTCTTTATAAGAAAGAGGTATGACATTTTGAACTTCAAGCAGAAGGAGGGTGAGCCCTTAGGAGATGCTTACAAAAGATTCAAAAGAATTCTCGTAGCATGTCCCACTCATAATATGGACAAGACTGAACAGATGCAAGTATTTGTTAATGGACTCAGAATGAAAACAAAGCAGTTGATTGATACAGCAGCTGGAGGCTCAACAAATTTCACAACAGCCTCCGGCATCACAAAAATCATTGAAGCAATAGCTGCAAATGAGCATTTGGAGTTGTATGATAGGTGTGCCAGCAAACCAGAAGGAATCATTGATCTCAAGCTGGAAACCACAAAACTCCGAGTTGAAGATGCGATAGCGGCTGAAGTTGAAAAACGATTGAAGGCTATGAATATAGATACACAACAGGTGGCTCAAGTGCAACAAGCTCAACCGGTAATCTGTGAAATTTGCAATGGTCCTCATCAAACTGTTTGTTGTGTTGCGACTCCTAAGCAAATTGAAGAAATCAAGTTCTTGAGGCAAAATAATTCGTATTCTAACACCTATAATCCTGGGTGGAAGAATCATCCCAACTTCGCTTGGAAAGATCAACAACAAAATCCTCAGAAGGCAGAGTGGGAAGTAGCTATTGAGAGATTGGCTGGACAATGCTCTCAGTTTCAAGAAGAGACAAGAAACAACCACAGGAACACCACAGCTTCAATAAAAAATCTTGAAGTTCAAGTGGGTCAAATAGCACAGCATCTCACTCTACAGGCACAAGGTAACTTTCCGAGTTCAACTGTGAAAAATCCGAAAGACCAAGAGAATATTAATGCAGTTACAACAAGGAGCAAAAGAGTGGCTGAATCTGGAAAAGAAAAAGAGGAAATAGATGACCCCATGGTAATAGAGGTGCATTTGGAAATAAGAGAAAATCCGAAAGAACCAGAAATTGTGATATCACCGGTTAAACCAGTTGAAGAAAAAAATAAGAAAGATGCTGAACCAGTGATCAAACTACCTTTCCCTTCCAGAGTGACAAAGAAGAATTCAAAAGAGAAAGACTTTAAGAAGTTTACTGCATTGTTCAAAAGGCTAGAGGTGAATCAACCCTTCTTCGAAGCACTTGAGCACATGCCATTGTATAAAAAATTTCTGAAGGAGGTAATGACAAAGAAGAGATCAGTGGAAGGAGAATCAAAAATTGCAACTGAGAAGTGTGGAATAATCTCGTCAGCAAGAAAGATCCCAATAAAGAGGAAAGACCCTGGAGCGGTGGCTATACCATGCACTATCAATAATATAACATTTAAAAAGGTACTCCTCGATTCTGGTTCTAGTGTGGGTTTAATGCCTTTGTGCATTTTCAAAAAGCTTGAATTAGAAAAGATTAGTGAGAGTAAGACACAGTTAAGGTTCGTTGATCACACCATTAAGAAATCATATGGGGTAGCTGAAGATGTACTAGTGGAAGTTGATAAGTTTGTATTCCCTGTTGACTTCCACATCATGGACATTCCGGAAGACGAAGAAACTCCTATTCTTCTTGGGAGGCCATTTTTGTCGACAGGCCGCTGCAACCTCGACATTGAAAAAGGGACACTAACGCTGAGATCTTTTGATGAAGAAGTAACCTTGAAGGTGTTAGGAGTTAAGAAACATAGGGCGGTTGTAAATGATCAAACTTCTGGTGGTATGACAGAAAGTGAAAAAAAAAAAGACAAAAGGCTTGAGCAGCTCCAAGAAAAAATTTCAAGCATAGCTTCTCGGGTGGAAACAACTCAAGGAGCTATCAAAAGTCCTAAAAAGAATAAAAATGTCGAGAAGAATGTGAAAAGTGAATTGAAGAGAAAAGTTGTCCATGCCTTTCATCTTCATGAGTTTTTGGTTGCGGAGGTGAAAAGCAACCAGGTGTGGAATAGAAAATACCCTCCATAATAAAGGGTAATGGACCGTCGAGCCATGCGACGTTAAACGAAGCGCTTCGTGGGAGGCAACCCACGGTTTTAATAATTAATTTCTCTGTTTGTTTGTTCTATTTTCAGGAAATAAAAGGGGCATTTCAAGTGGAAGCTATGGAGTGCATTACCCTCTGTGAGTCACCTCTCTCGAGCTTGTTCTAAAACATTGAGGTCAATGTTTCGTTCAAGTTTGGGGGAGGTTTTACTCTTTGCATTTTAATTTATATTGCTGCTATAATATGTGTAAGACCTACAAAACATACTTTTCCCAAATTTTGACCGAAATTTTTGTTTTGAAGTGTTTTTTATCTTAAAGAGCGACCGGGAATAGTATATAGAGATAAAGGGAAGATTGTTTGAGGACAGGAAGTTCTGAATAATGTGACAAGAAGAGGTTTATTTAAGCACCCTTGGTTCCCTAAATGAAATACGAGTCTAACGTGTAGATTTGCACCATAGTACTTGTATCCTGAGAAGTACCCCTCGAGTAGTTTATTGATACAGTCTGGCACAACTCAGATTCACATGTATGATGATTGGTTGAGAAAAAAATAAAGGATATAAAGTTGGCACCAAATGATGAAAAGGCGGTAAAAGGCAACCGGCTCCCTAAGTTGGGTAACCCTCACCCGGTTATTCAGCCCAAAGGAGGTTGATCCCCAAACGTCGTCCAAAAGGACAATATATAACTGCAAAGTTTGAAAATTTCATCGGTAATAAAAAGGTAGCAAATGCTGCTCGTTTGGTGCCAGAAAAAGAAAATAAAAAGCCTTGATCTCTCTCATGCATGTGATGATTATTATAAGAAATACAGTGCCTTAATGTGATTGTCCGGATGAAAGAGGAGAAAAATCGGAAAGAGACTTAAGTGCAAAGCATAGTTGGAGAAGTATCTAAAATGGGAGCTAAAGGTTTAAAGTGGTAGCAGAAACTCGTCGCGTCATGTGAATGCCAGACCAACTGTTTCTTGATCAATACAAACGGATATTTCACGTATGAACACCGGTGTGCCTTAAAGGTCATTAACTCTTGTAATTGTCGCTTGAGGTCAAGCAACGGTTTAAGTTTGGGGGAGTTTGATCAGTGGTTTTTACACATGTTTTTACCGTTATTTTTAGTTGTCTTTGAAGTATTTTATTTTATGTTTTATTTCATTATTCGTCAATTTATGCTTTGGTTTTGTGTTTAAGTGTTTGTAGGCTCGGATGAATGAAATGGGAAAAATCAGTGTAACAAAGTGCAAAACTGGATAAAAGTCATAATGCTGGCCAAATGCGTCCTAAGACGCGTGTGACTTGTAGAAAAATACATTTACTGCTGACACGCGTTCCCACACGCGTGTGGGAGTGGAAACTGCAATCTGCTGAGCAAACGCGTCCCCAGACGCGTCCCATGACCTTTAAACGCGTGCCCACACGCGTCCCAGAAGCTGGAAAATCACACTCCAGCCCAGACGCGTGTCCAGACGCGTGCCAGACCTTCAAACGCGTGTCCACACGCGTCCGAGAAGCCAGAAAAGCAAAAGAAAATGACCTCTCTGCCAAGACGCATCCCAGGACGCGTTTCACCCTTGCCAAACGCGTGCCCACACGCGTGTGCACGTGAAACATTGGGCTTTCCTGCTGAAAAGCCCATTTTGGCAGAAATAAAAGATCGAGAGTGCGTTTGGACAGGGGTTCGACGAATTTGGGAGCGAAAATACACTGTAGAAGGCTGGAGAACTCAGATTTGATGCACGGATTGAAGAATTCTATGAGCTTTTGCCATTGAAGATTGGATTTCCTTCATTTATCTGTAATGTCTACAATTTACACTATGGTTTTTGTTATTATTATGAGTAGCTAAACCCCCCATTACTAGGGGTGACCCTGATTATGATTGTGATGAATTTGAGCAATTGATGCAATAACTATTTTACTTTTCATATTTGTTAATTTGTTCTTCATCTATTAATAATGCTTTATCTGTAACACCCCAATTCTACCCAAAGCATTCAGGCAAGAAAATATCAGAGTATTAAAATTTCATACAACACAATTAGGATGTTACACTAAGTAACCAAACAAACACCTAGAAAATAAACGGACATCAACGATGCCAAAAGCATACACACCTGCCAATAAAACGATACATAACACACGGAAGATACGAACATATATATATATACATATATCTCTCACTCTCAAAGAGGAGTTTTCCAAAATAAAGTGTTTACAATACACATCAACACATTATCACATATACATGTTCAAAGAGTCATATATAAATAAATAACAACAGACTCCCGACTCCCCGGTGTTACGTATCAGAGCGACCGACAAGACCAACTGGAGAACTACCTCTTCCAAAAGACTTCCAAAGCGGCTAATCTGCAGGATGCCACTCAAGCATCAAATCAGCAGAAGGGTGAGAATATAATTCATAATGAAAGCATGACAATTATAGTAATGCCAACAAGTATCATCAAGAATCATAAAACAAAGTAATCCACTCATTCAACCACAATCAATATATAAGTAATGTGACACATGAATGATAACATAATTATAAAGACAGACAATGATGAATGAGACTCAACTATGCATATGCATGTGGTACCAAATCCGGAGTAAAACTCCCTTGTCATTATGACAAATACACCTTTGCCGAGCATTATGCTGGGACTTCTTTCCCTCAGGAAAATACACCTTTGTCGAGCATCAAGCTACGACTAAACGTCATCGAGCATTTAGCCCCCACTGATGACCTCTTGCCACTAGGGCAAATACACCTTTTTACCGAGCATTAAGCCCCCACTGGTAATAATTGCCAATACAGGCCACCTGCTAATAGCATTCCGCCATTAACGTAATGAAATGTTATGCTGTGCAAATATATGACTCTATTACACGACAACAACATCATCAACAATATAACACGGTCACATACCCACGTTACACCGTTTATATTCTATCCAAAAGGATATATCACCAATTAATAACATCGTTATCAATTACATCACACCATAATTACCACACAGGCATTAATAAGCACACATTCACCGTTCAAACATACTGGCCACATCGGCATAGATGAACGTATAACACACTTATACACATCAAATTAATATTGGCCATCGGCCCACAACTTCATCAATACATCATCAACAAGTTGTAATAACAACAATTCAACAATGATAATACATCATTCTCATAACAACATTTACTTGCCATAAGGCCACACATCATGTTAATAACAAACAACCAAACATCGTCTCACATCAAGAACGAACATTCATTAATACATAACACATATGAACATGATCTCATGTTATCGACAACTAATCACATACCTCGTACCGATACGATAAGATTCACACAACACATCATCATGATTTATCATGTACTAGTTCACAAAACCATTTATGAAAATCAACCAACCACTACTACATCCTACATCATTAACAATTACAACCAAGCACTATGATTATTTACCAATCATATCGCGCATATAAACAATTATGTGTTTTCATCAACAACCCTCATAACTAACTAATAACAAGCTAACCAAGCCTATACTATCATATAGAACATCCAACTAGCTTCCTAAAACTTCGAACGGCGTACGAAACGGAGCTACGGATCAAAAGTTACAAGGTTTCAAAGTTTGGATAATTGAACACACTACACAACTCATCACTTGATCCTAATAAAAATAATGGGATACTTCATCCCATGAATCATTTAATTAGATAATAACATAGGTTATTGCGTTAGCTTTCCAATGCTTCGAACGGCGACAAAATCGGAGTTACGGTTCAAGAGTTACGAAGTTTTGGAAAAACAAAAAATGCTGTTGGCCGCTCAGCGGGCCGCTTAGGCCGCTAAGCGGAAATTCCAGAAACGGACCAACGAAAACTCCGCTCAGCGAACCTGAGGCCGCTTAGCGGACCTGAGAAAAACCAGAAAAATCCCAGCACGAACAGAACTATCTCAAGCCCCTTATATCCACCAAAACCACTCCAAAACATCATTATAACATCAATACAACACTTACATACCATATAAACAACATAACATCCAACTTTCATGGTTGATTCATTAATCTTTCTCAAAACCTAACTTTTTCTCCAAACTCAATCAAGCCATGGAAATGGAAAACAAACATGATCAATCATCATAACACAACAAAGACATCATTTAATCATCATACAATCATTCTCAAACAAACTTAGATCAAACAAAGACCACACAAGAAAGTTATGGAAATTGGAACAAGAAGAACAAGAACAAGAACAAAACTATAAGAATCATACATCCAAGATAAATTAGATTCACCCCCTTACCTTGCTATAGCAACGATTGGAACTCGAATCGGTCGAGAATCCACCAATCTACACTTTTCCTTCTTTTCCTCTTCTTCTCCTTTCTCTCTTCTCTTTCTTTCTCTTCTTTTTCTTTCCATCCTTTTTCCTTTCTCACAATATTTCTTTCTTATAAAGAAAATATCTATCCCGCGGAAATGACCAAAATGCCCCTACGCTCAAATATCGTTCAAACGCCCCAAAACGCGGAATATTACCTTAATAATATTTCCGGTACCAAAAATATGAAAACCTTCAATTAAAGATTAGTCCGCCATCCCGAACTAATACCGACTGAAGCGACTCCAAAAACGGTAAAATTCCAATAAACGTCACAAACGTCCAAATTAAGCATATACTTATTTTTCCGAGCGTTACAACTCTCCCCCACTTAGAAGATTTTCGTCCTCGGAAATATCCCAAACACAAACGAACTTGGATACGCTCTCGCATCCGACTAACCAACTATCAAGCCACGGAAGCAACGACACAATCAGCACCAACAACGAATCACTCCAGCTAAAAGCCAAACAACCAAAACACAACAACGACAACGAGAGGCAATGCCCATACAATGCACTCATCGACTAACACCAAAACACAAGAAATAACCAAGACACAGACAACAACCCGGTCGCACAACATCCAAATAACCATGCCAAGACATAGGAGTCAAACATGTAACCAAAACATCTGGTGGTCTTATAATTCCTACCACATCCACTGTCCACAATTGAACTCTAACAATTCATACACATACGAACCGCGTCATTTCACGCTCCCGATGCGCACTCTGATTTCCCACAATAAACAGATTTACCAATTCCATAACCATCTTCCAGCTCCTTCTAGTATTCACCAGAAACTCATTGTTCTCTCTTAACATACTCAACCTCTTAATATGTTGTGTCAGCTTGCACACCAGACAAAAGTCTTTGTATTATCCAATCAAAGGCAAAAGCTAATCCAAACACATCCTTGTTTCACAACACAAGCCCTCATAGATCCTTAAGTGACCAAACCGTCCTCTCTGACTAACCATCCGTTTGAGGATGATACGCCAAATTCAAACGCAACTTCGTACCCAAAGTACCTTGTGAACCCTCTCAAAATTTCTGAAATAAACCTCGGATCTCAATCTAAACAATACATTTCGAAACACCATGCAAACAAACAAACCACCAAACATCTTTATCAACATACCACTCGCCAGTACTCCCATCGGTTAATCCATTCTTATCGAAATAACATGAGCAGATTTTGTCAATATATCCACAATGACCCAAATCGCCTCACAATTACTCAACGTCCTCGGCAAACCAGAAACAAAATCCATAGAAACGCTATTCCACTTCTACTCAGGAATGGATAACAGTAACATGAAACCAGACGACTCCTGACAAGTCAAACACAAATAAACAAATCCCTTCATATCCTTCTTCATTACCTTGCCACTAAAAATGACCTTCTCAAATCTTGATATCTCTTAGTAGCATCAGGATGAATACTCAAATCACTACGACGCACTTCATCCAAAGTCCTCTTTTCAAATCCGAACATTAGGAATACAAACTTGATCATGACATCCCATGACATTGCCCTTATCAATCCGAAGATCACCATCTTTACCCTTGACTAATAAATGTCATCTTATCAACCCTTTCAAATCCGATTTCTGACCTTTTCTAACCTCATCAAGAATACCATAAGTAAGCTTCCACATAAAAAGCTCAACACTTGAAGAAGTCGCTTTACAAACCAAACTCAAATCCCACAATTGTTTCAAATATCACAATACTCGAATCATCGACATAGACGTATGCAATGGTTTCTCATATTCAACCTGTTCTGATCAAACGAATACCTCAAACTCTTGTAGTCACGTACACACACAAATCTCGATCCGAATAATTAGTGCCTTCAAATTTCCCAAACAGAAATAACCACTGCCAACTCTAAATCTTGTGACAGATAAATCCTTTCAAAAATCTTAACTCGCATAAAAGCATAAACCTCCACATACACCTTGAACATTCACTTCACTCGACCAAAAACTCACATAAGGAGACTTAACAAACAACTTCTTCTTCCCAACACGGACAAAACAATTCTCAAGTACTTAGCATGACCATCTTCACACTGATGATACCCATACCTCAAATCAAACTTACAAAACAAACAAGCTCAAACCAACTTGATCCATCAAAATATCAATCCTCGAAAGTGGATACTTTTCCTTAATTGTCACTTTTCTCAATTGTCTAAAATCGAAACGAAGCCTGATAGAACCTTCCTTCTTAACCAACAAAACACATGCACCCTACGGCGACACACTTGAACGAACAAACCTCTTCTCAAGAAAATCCTTAAGTTGACTCCTCAACTCTTTCAACTCAGAAGTTGGCATCCGATACGGAACCCTCGACACAACAATAGTTCTAGGAACTAAATCCGTCAAAATAGAACTCCAAGACAAAATTCCTCTTTTCGACGATGAATCAATGAAACCTTCAAGAAACACTTATACAAATGCGCAACTATCCGCAATTCCCACAATTGCTCTTCCTCAAGGACATCCAAAGTCGTCGACAACATAAACAACGTCGTACCACCTTGCACCGACTCATTCACTTCCCATATTATCAAACTAGCTAGATAAGCCTATCACGTCCAATACGATCTCGTCTACTATCAACAAGAGATTAAGGGTGATCAAGTCCTCAATTTGTCAATAGGTAGCCGACAATCATAATAGAGTATAAAATATCAGTACTAACATTAATAATATTCTTTTCCAACTTTTGCTCATAGCACAGAAGCACTATGATTCCATAATTCACAAATCTCTCAAGATTATTTGAACCAGCCAACCCGACATCTTGTAGCTACGTACCAAAACACTTCTAACAAATCTTAAGAATAAAATTCCCGAGATCCTACTCAACTCTTCATACTCTTAATTCTCACTCGAGTTCCAAAACGTTTCTAACAACGTCAACTCACACAAGGCTACTCAAACAACAACTTCATAGTCCATCAGTAGCGTTAGAGCATCACAACTCTCTAAATTCCATTCTTTAGAATTAACCGAAATCTACTCCATGACACTCCAACTTGATTAACAACCAAAGTCTTAAGTCCAAGTCGCCTTCACTTCAGAAAACAACAAATTCCAACAACACTAGTACTGCTGCCCTCAGTAGCATACTAACATCTTGCAACTGAAACATATCCGAGAAGCATATCTTCTCCCCCACTAGGCTTCAAACCACTCCTGCATACACCCGACTAGAGGCACAACAAGTACTGACAGTGCTCCACACACTTATCACATACTGAGGAATTAAACAACATTAGACAACACTGGCCGGACAGACCGACCTGCTCTGATACCACTATTGTAACACCCCAATTCTACCCAAAGCATTCAGGCAAGAAAATATCAGAGTATTAAAATTTCATACAACACAATTAGGATGTTACACTAAGTAACCAAACAAACACCTAGAAAATAAACGGACATCAACGATGCCAAAAGCATACACACCTGCCAATAAAACGATACATAACACACGGAAGATACGAACATATATATATATATACATATATCTCTCACTCTCAAAGAGGAGTTTTCCAAAATAAAGTGTTTACAATACACATCAACACATTATCACATATACATGTTCAAAGAGTCATATATAAATAAATAACAACAGACTCCCGACTCCCCGGTGTTACGTATCAGAGCGACCGACAAGACCAACTGGAGAACTACCTCTTCCAAAAGACTTCCAAAGCGGCTAATCTGCAGGATGCCACTCAAGCATCAAATCAGCAGAAGGGTGAGAATATAATTCATAATGAAAGCATGACAATTATAGTAATGCCAACAAGTATCATCAAGAATCATAAAACAAAGTAATCCACTCATTCAACCACAATCAATATATAAGTAATGTGACACATGAATGATAACATAATTATAAAGACAGACAATGATGAATGAGACTCAACTATGCATATGCATGTGGTACCAAATCCGGAGTAAAACTCCCTTGTCATTATGACAAATACACCTTTGCCGAGCATTATGCTGGGACTTCTTTCCCTCAGGAAAATACACCTTTGTCGAGCATCAAGCTACGACTAAACGTCATCGAGCATTTAGCCCCCACTGATGACCTCTTGCCACTAGGGCAAATACACCTTTTTACCGAGCATTAAGCCCCCACTGGTAATAATTGCCAATACAGGCCACCTGCTAATAGCATTCCGCCATTAACGTAATGAAATGTTATGCTGTGCAAATATATGACTCTATTACATGACAACAACATCATCAACAATATAACACGGTCACATACCCACGTTACACCGTTTATATTCTATCCAAAAGGATATATCACCAATTAATAACATCGTTATCAATTACATCACACCATAATTACCACACAGGCATTAATAAGCACACATTCACCGTTCAAACATACTGGCCACATCGGCATAGATGAACGTATAACACACTTATACACATCAAATTAATATTGGCCATCGGCCCACAACTTCATCAATACATCATCAACAAGTTGTAATAACAACAATTCAACAATGATAATACATCATTCTCATAACAACATTTACTTGCCATAAGGCCACACATCATGTTAATAACAAACAACCAAACATCGTCTCACATCAAGAACGAACATTCATTAATACATAACACATATGAACATGATCTCATGTTATCGACAACTAATCACATACCTCGTACCGATACGATAAGATTCACACAACACATCATCATGATTTATCATGTACTAGTTCACAAAACCATTTATGAAAATCAACCAACCACTACTACATCCTACATCATTAACAATTACAACCAAGCACTATGATTATTTACCAATCATATCGCGCATATAAACAATTATGTGTTTTCATCAACAACCCTCATAACTAACTAATAACAAGCTAACCAAGCCTATACTATCATATAGAACATCCAACTAGCTTCCTAACACTTCGAACGGCGTACGAAACGGAGCTACGGATCAAAAGTTACAAGGTTTCAAAGTTTGGATAATTGAACACACTACACAACTCATCACTTGATCCTAATAAAAATAATGGGATACTTCATCCCATGAATCATTTAATTAGATAATAACATAGGTTATTGCGTTAGCTTTCCAATGCTTCGAACGGCGACAAAATCGGAGTTACGGTTCAAGAGTTACGAAGTTTTGGAAAAACAAAAAATGCTGTTGGCCGCTCAGCGGGCCGCTTAGGCCGCTAAGCGGAAATTCCAGAAACGGACCAACGAAAACTCCGCTCAGCGAACCTGAGGCCGCTTAGCGGACCTGAGAAAAACCAGAAAAATCCCAGCACGAACAGAACTATCTCAAGCCCCTTATATCCACCAAAACCACTCCAAAACATCATTATAACATCAATACAACACTTACATACCATATAAACAACATAACATCCAACTTTCATGGTTGATTCATTAATCTTTCTCAAAACCTAACTTTTTCTCCAAACTCAATCAAGCCATGGAAATGGAAAACAAACATGATCAATCATCATAACACAACAAAGACATCATTTAATCATCATACAATCATTCTCAAACAAACTTAGATCAAACAAAGACCACACAAGAAAGTTATGGAAATTGGAACAAGAAGAACAAGAACAAGAACAAAACTATAAGAATCATACATCCAAGATAAATTAGATTCACCCCCTTACCTTGCTATAGCAACGATTGGAACTCGAATCGGTCGAGAATCCACCAATCTACACTTTTCCTTCTTTTCCTCTTCTTCTCCTTTCTCTCTTCTCTTTCTTTCTCTTCTTTTTCTTTCCATCCTTTTTCCTTTCTCACAATATTTCTTTCTTATAAAGAAAATATCTATCCCGCGGAAATGACCAAAATGCCCCTACGCTCAAATATCGTTCAAACGCCCCAAAACGCGGAATATTACCTTAATAATATTTCCGGTACCAAAAATATGAAAACCTTCAATTAAAGATTAGTCCGCCATCCCGAACTAATACCGACTGAAGCGACTCCAAAAACGGTAAAATTCCAATAAACGTCACAAACGTCCAAATTAAGCATATACTTATTTTTCCGAGCGTTACATTATCCGTCAGAAAAACGGATTCTGAATATGAATGAATAGTGTAGCTGGACGGCATATTATTTATGGACACGATTAAGAGTATATAATATTTATATCACCTAGGACTAGGGATATCATATTGTAACCGGATATTCTTGTTATTGGAATGCTTGATCATAACCGTAATTATCTATGGACATAGTAATTAGGTTGTGAGGTCAAAGATCTCTTCACTAAGGCCTTAGGATTAGATACTCTAAAGAACCGGTAATTAACTATGAAAAGTATGTTGTTGCATTGAGACAGAAAATTCGTTGTATGAAGAATCATTCACCATCCCTAGCAATCTACTCATCCCTGTCATCATTCAATATTTTATTTGTTTATTTTTATTACAAAATCTATCAAACCAACCAAAACTCCTATTACTTTTTGTTTAATTGAAATTGCTTGAAACTCTGTATCGTCAAGCGGTCCTTGAGATTCGATACCTGGGATTCTCCCATTACTACTACATAGGCAAAATAGTACACTTGCTATTTTCCGATCAGTTGTCCAACTGTTGATTTGAGAGTTCCGAGATTCCAACCGTTGAGTTGTGAGTTTTGGGTTTCCGACCTCGAGTCGTGAGTCTGTCAATCTTTGAGTTGTGGGTTCTGAGTTTCTAACTTTGAGTCGTGGGTGTCCCAACCTTCGAGTTGTGGATATTTGTTGTATACTCCCAAAAAAAAGAAAAGAATGTGTCATGCGAATATCATATTGTTACTTGTCGAAGCTTGTTAAGCGGAGGCATCCAAAATAATACATCCATCTGTTACTCTGAGCGCAAATTTTCTGGTACTTTAGTATTTAATCTTCTTCTACCTCGAATGTTCGAAAGGCTAACTCCAATCTCACCTTCAGGTTTAAGAAGATTAAATAGGGGCAGCTGTTGCACCCCAAAATTTGCCCATTTTTTATTTCTAACTAGCTTATGCTTTTCATTTCATATGCATCATCTTTCTATTAGGTCATTAGCATAACCATATGTTCATTAATCAATAAACGTGGCAAGGGATCAAGGTCATAGATAGAGGTGAGATTTCACATGGTTCAAAGTTCATATCTCATGCAGGTTTGTTCCTATTGGGGTTCTCAACTGATCATGGAGTGAGGTCCGTTTCGTTGCGCTTGCGTCAACTAGTGGATTTTCAGGGTTGTGCCTATGATTATCTTATTGTCAAGATTTCATCTGGTTCATTCTCCATTTCAAAGTTTGGTTCACCTAAGTATTTGGCATACAAGCTATTCATCTAAGGCTCCGTTAAAAGAGTGTGGATTCGTTCATTTGGGGATCGTATTAGGCCACCTTCAAATTTTGAAGACATCTGATGGAATCCTGGCTTTCAATCAAAGTCAACCATGGGAGGTTGACTTTGTGACTAAAGTTCATAATGGATTATCTGGGACTTTTACCTTTTGATGCTATTGAACCAGAGTTGCAAAAATTGGAGAAAATGACTTGATATGTGAATAAAAGCATAAAGGAGGGAAAAGAGAATTCAAATATTATTGGAAACCATTACAAGCTACATCCATAATCCATTTTTCATTACAAAATTTACTTCCAAACATGGAGATATGTTACAAAAAATAATAAAATTACAAAAATCAGCAATTGACTTTTGGTTAAGTGTTGACTTTAGTCAACGGTTGACCAACTAGTCGACCGGTGACCTATAATCATAACCATCTTCATTTCTCATCTTGCTGCCATGATAAAAACCCCACCTTCATTCTTGTTCAAGTAACCTTCCTTTAACTTGGCTTCAATTTACTTCAAGTCAAGATAGATACCAACTCTGCACCCTACCATCATAACCATAACCATACCAGCCTTCTACTTTACAAAGTTATTCTATATCAAATACACCATTACATCACATGGGCATCACATTGAAAATTACACAAAAATACATTTTGACATTTTAATCCACTCCTTCTTCAAACATTGCCAAGCCATATCAAGAGGTATCATCATGACAGTATTCACACCATAGCCTGCAGGATCAAAGAAAAAGACAGCCTACACAATTCAGCCCTAAGTTCCAATATAAGGAAATCCAAAAATAAAGCTCGTGAAAAATAACTGCATACCCAGAGGCATAAAGAGTTCAAAACTATAGCATTCAATACGAAAACGGTTCAGCGAGCCAGACAAATGCAAACACACCTTTTACAAGAAGAAGAAAGCTTATTCTAAGCATGCAATCAAGAGAAAAAGTCTAAGAGGGAACTATCGAATAAAAAAAACGCAGCAAAAGAAAGAAACTCATTCACCTCGTAACAGTTTCGGTCTCGGCCTTTAAGCTGCAGTTTCACTTCCAACTCCGAGCAACCATCATCATCCAAGACAAAAGATAGCTCTGCAATAGAAAAATCAGTTCAGAATACAACTCTTGACAATAAAAACCAACCACTAACTAACAACCAAGACCCTTTGCCAACTCCAAAGTTCCAACCCTTTAACTAATACCTAACTGTCAAACATAACTAACGCAACCTATACCATAACAGAGAAAAAACCAAATCATAACTAACTTCTAAACCTTCTTCAAATTCTCCCCCAATTCCCTATAACAGAACCATAACCACCAAAACAGAAATCAGCTTCACTCATAACTAACATAACAGTTGCAAAAATCAGTCATAACAGAATGTAACAGATCCCTAACAGAAATAACAACTTTGTAACTAACTTTCAGACAAACTCTAACCACCCTCCATTGCTCATAACTAATTTTCAATCCAAAGGTTCTTATCTCCCAATCTCTAACCAACTCAACAACCTTCGCCCAACTATAAATCACTCTTCCCTCCATTTTCAGAACCTCTCCACCCTTCACTTCAATTCCCTTCTCTCTTTCTTCTGTCCACACACCACCTCCTTCATTCACCTTCTCACTCTCACTCTCTGCAAATTCTTCTCCTTTCTCACTCACCATGACCACTACACGCTCACCACCTAAAACTCCATTGAAGGTTCTCCTTGAACTTCAATGGAGTGGAGCTAAACTTCATCACCGAACCTCATCTCAACCTCTCTCAATTCAGCTTTTCAACCTCAACTCAACTCTCAGAATCTCTCAAGCTCAATCTCAGCGCATCACTACAACCTCACTTGCAACTCTCATCGTCATCATTTCCAATCCACTCATTCTCACACGCAATCAAAAAGAAAATTCAGAGAAGAAGAAGAAGAAGAAACATCCGAAGAGTTCAAGGAACGAAATATTACCGGAAATCAGAATCTTCCCTTGTCAACTGCATGTATTTCGCATCTTCAGTGTATATCAAGAGCGCAAAACCTCCTCTCTGGATTTTTATATCGATCGCCGAGTTTCGCCGTAAGGTTAGTACATTCGGACTCTTTCTTCCTTCATCTGTTTGACGATTTTCTCTTCATCATAGTAAAGGTTAAGGCTCCATGAGTCGTTCCCCTGACTTCTCGAGGTCAATTTCACTTCTATTGCCGTTTAATTTTGGTTTAGAACGTTTTAGGGTTTGTAGAATAGGGTCGATTTGAAGAGAATCGAGCGGAATATGGGAAAACTAAGGGGAATTTGGAAGAGAGGGAGTAGAGACGGCTGTTTTGGTATGTTCATTGTCGAGTTTGGGTGACCTCCGCCGCCTCCGACGCAGCGGAGCGATTTCCGGCGAGGGAGAGAGTGATACGAGAGTGAGGGCAGTCTGAGGGGATTGGGATCGTCGCATGACAATTAACCCTAAATCCATCTTTCTTTCTTTTTTTCTATTATTATTATTTTCTTTTTTTTGTTTAAATAAATCCAAAGTTTGAAAATTGATAAAAATCTCAATGGTAGTTGAATAATGAAAACCTGGATCAATGATCTACCCTGGGCCGAACGAGTTTCAGTTCATCACCCCCTAGGCCCATGTATCCTTCATTTGTTGACATAAAGAAAATTGAAATCAAACAACACTCCGTGGGCCTTTACTATCTCGTACCCCCCTGGCCCATGCTGCATCTTTTTTGGCTGAAAACTATAACATACAAGAAACTCTGTTTGGGCTTGTCACCCTGGGCCCTGCGCCTGGATCTACTCATACCCCTGATCTCACATATTAACACCCCCTGAGCCCATTAATTCATGCTAGAACTTAGTCTTTTTTCACATAGATCTTCCCTTTTTTTAGGTAATTGTTGACACATAAAACCATAAAATTTGCTAGTTCTAATTAGGTTTTAGGGAAATTTTAGTCTTTAGAATTTTCCCATAAAAAAATGACATAATGTTAGTTTTAGGTAATAGATTTTTAGTACAATTTAGGCTTGAATTAGAATTCCCTTAACATATAAAAAAAACCCATAAAAATAGTAGTATTTTTAGGTTAACTTTGTACTAATGCTTGAATTATTTTTGTATCATTTCCATGCTATTTTTTGTATAATTGTTGTGTGATTTTGTTACTTGTTTTTGGCCATATTTTTGGCCTACTTTGTTAATACCATTTTAATGCCCCTTTTAGAATTTAGTCTCCATGTTAACTTTAGAATTAGAATTAGGATAACACTTAGATTAGAGAATAGGTTAGTTCCCTTTGTTCATTCTTTTTCTTTTCAACATTAAAACACTAATAAATGAAGATGTGAATCACATTAAGAAAGTGATAGAGAAATGAGTGGGATTCATTCCCTAATCTGTTTCTCAATCACTTAGTGGCATAGAAATGAGTGGGATTCATTCCCTTATCTGTTTCTCGGTCACTACTTAATGGGAGAGAAATGAGTGGGATTCATTCCCTAATCTGTTTCTCGAACATTAATTAATGGGATAGAAATGAGTGGGATTCATTCCCTAATCTGTTTCTTGAACATTATATAATGGGATAGAAGTGAGTGGGATTCATTCCCTAATCTGCTTCTCGATCATTATACATTTTTATGTGATTCTAATCGCAAAGTAAATTCCCCTTAAAAAATACCCAACCAAAAACATTCAAAACACTTAATAAAGGCTCGAATTAAAACAAAGTAATGAAGTGGTGCGAAACCTTGTATTGGGTTTTGTTCATCATGTAGTTACATAAAAAAACACAAACCCCATATTCTTTTCTCCTTAAGAACAAGTTAAGTCCTTTCCAAAAATAGGCGTATAAGTCTCCAAAGGTCGAGCATCGTGGATTGTGACCTTAACCTCTGTTCAACTAAAAAACACAAAACAGATGGAAACTATGGAGTCGAACTACGGTCGCTCTGATTCCTGGTAAGGGATACGTAGGCATTGGGTCGCGGGGCCTAAGCGAGCACACTTGTAAATAATTCCTTCTTTTCCCCGTATTTCTTTTGCATTCATTCACATTTAAGTTTAGACATTAGATACACCCTTTAGATAGAAACAGACATAGGTGGATACCATCGAGTACGATGGGCGTGAGGGGTGCTAGCACCTTCCCCTTGCGTAACCGACTCCCGTACCCTGTTCTCTGGTCGAAAGGCCTTGTTCTTGTTCTGAGTTAGGTTATCTGGTATCCCTTTCCCTCGATGGGATAAATATATTAGTGGCGACTCTGATTCCATTTTTCGCGGTAGCGATACCGTGTTGCCTAACACGGCCCGTGTTGGCTTGTTATGCTGATTTTCATGATTTTATGTTTTCTACTCAAAAAGTGATCCAGAAGGGCGTTTTGGTACTTCCCGACTTAAAAAGAAGGGTTTGCAATATATAGTGAAGGATCAAGAAGAGAAGAGGCATCTTTTACACAAGGAAGAAATTGAATCTGAGTCAGAGCAACGTATGAGATTATTGAAGAACGGAGATCGTTCATGAGCAAGAGCAATTGAAGATCAAAAATTCCTCAATTATCTGTAATGTTTAACTTTGGTACTTTTCGAATTTCTTTCAAACAATATGAGTAGCTAAACCCCCCCAATGCTAGGGGGTGTCCCTGATTTGGTTTGTAATGACTTTGATACTTTAATTTGATCGATTTCATGTTTATGTTATTCAATTCAATTTTATACCGTTTTTAATGCCTTCTTTATCGGACCAATAAAGATTGTTATATGATTAACAATTTGTCGGATCGCAATTGTTAAGGTTTGTATTCAATTGAACCATAGTAGATATCACCTAGGACTAGGGATACCCTATGGTCACTAAGAACTCTTGATAGAAAAAGCTTGGTTTTATCTGATTTCTCTAAGGACTTAGGATTTATAGATGAAAAACCAAAGGTTTACCCAATAAGGATTTAGGGGCAAACACTCTAAAGATTTAGTAATTGAATATCATGAACTTGTTAAAGAGATCTCAAATAAGGATTCAGGGTTATTACAGAGCAAATCAAACACCTTGCCTTGGCATTTACTCATATTAGTGAAAAAGCTTAAATTTACATTCTGCTATTTTTATTCTACGTTTAGAAATTATAACTAAATCAAAAAAACCCCAGTTGTCTTTTTGTTTAATTGAATAATTATAAAACTTATATTCCAACGCAGTCCTCAAGCTCGATACTTGGTTTTTACCCTTTTATTACTACTTCGTAAAAATAGTACACTTGCTATTTTTCCGATCAGTACCGTAGCGGAGTATGCTGCGAAATTCCAAGAGTTGATCAAGTATTGTCCTCATTACAATACTATGAATGCGGAGAGGTCTAAGTGTTTGAAATTTGTGAATGGTTTGAGACCTGATATCAAGAAGGCTATTAGATATCAACAAATTACTCCTTTTGCGGAGTTGGTTAACAAGACTGGGATATATGATGAGGATAGTAGGGAGAGTAGTTCCTACTACAAGTCTTTGAATGATAGAAAAGGCAAGGGGAAATTTTGTGGGAAGCCATATGATGACAAGAAGAAACAATTTGGTTTTGGCAAGAAGTCAAGTGGGGGAGGAGCTTCTACTCTGATTAAGTGCTTCAAATGTGGTGCTGAAGGACACCGTGTTATGGATTGTCCAAAGGTTGAAGTGACATGTTTCAAGTGTGGCAAGGCGGGTCATAAGGCTAATAGGTGTGGAGTTGGTTCGAGTGTGACTTGCTACAACTGTGGTGAACAAGGGCGCATTAGTACCAAGTGTGACAAACCAAAGAAGGAGCAAGCGAGAGGAAAAGTGTTTGCATTGTCTGATGCTGAGACCACTGCTGATGATAGGCTAATCCGAGGTACATGCTTTATTAATGGTACACCTTTGATTTCTATTATTGATACGGGTGCAACGCACTCTTTCATTTCTTTGGATTGTGCTATGAGATTGAATCTTGTGTTGTTTGATATGCGTAGAAGTATGATTTTTTTATTGATACACCTGCTATGGGTTTTGTGTCTACTTCTTTTGTGTGTTTGAATTGTCAGTTGAGTATCTTTGGTAGAGGTTTCAGAATTGATTTAGTTTGTCTTCCATTAGAGCAACTTGATGTGATTTTGGGTATGAATTGGTTGGAGTTCGATCGTGTTTATATCAACTGTTTTGATAAGACGGTTATCTTTCCTAAAACTGGTGTTAAGGAAGATGTGTTTTTGTCTTCTAAGAAAGTGGGTGAATCTTTGCAAGATAGTGCAGTTTTATTTATGTTATTGGCAACCTTAGATGTTCATGAGAAGGGAACGATTGAGGAATTGCCAATAGTTCGTGAGTTTGCGGAGGTATTTCCCTAAGATGTAAGTAATTTACCGCCGGAACGGGAAGTGGAGTTTACGATTGATTTAATTCCTGGAACTAGTCATGTATTGATGGCTCCATATCGGATGTCAGCTTCTGAGTTGAAAGATTTAAAGAGTAAACTTGAGGATTTAATTGAGAAGAAGTTTATTCGTCCGAGTGTGTAACACCCCAAATCTACCCGGTAATTATAATGAAAATCAGAGTTATAAAATTTGAACAAACCAACGGGATGTCACACTTCACATTAATCATACATCATAAAACAACCTGCTCATTTTATTTCAATCGATACATAACACTTCACATTTGGATGAACCGATAACGTCATTCTTTAGTCTTTGAAACCAAACAACTTTATATCAATTATGCAGCGGAATCACACTATTCAATTTTAATTCGCATATCATCTTGTTCAAATAAAACAACGTGAAAACATCACGGTACTTCTTAAAATTCTACTTAAAATTCAGCAATGTAAAACAAAGACAACGACTAAACATCTATCGTTCATCCCCTCGAGTGCTACGTATCAGAGCGACAACACCGACTTGAACTCACGGCAACTAAGTCTTTACTCACTGCTATCACCTGCACGTTACCAGTATAAAGGCAACGGCGAAACAAAAGAAAGGGTGAGATAGCTAACAATATAAATAAGGTTATGATAAATCATATATTAGAGTTAAAAATCATAAAATTTACCACATTGCGGCATATACGTCATAATTCACTACACATCGTTATATTCAACAAACGACACACGTCACAATACTACACATGAATTCATAATTCAAGTCACAAAAAATCACATAAAATCATACTCATGCAAACTAAAATGCAACTCTAACAAATGCAAATGCATGTGGTACCCAGGGCTTCAGCCCCCATCGCCAATTGCCAATTATTAGTGGCATCAAAACAGGCATAAGCCTTCCTCACTGTTTTGCCTATCCGGGCCGTCATAAAATTGCACGTGTATGTGACTCGATGAATGCAATATCACATACAAGATCACAACACACTCGTCACAAAGCATACGCCTATATCACAATTATTACCAATAATTAAAGGTAATTCGTCGCCACATTATTTCCTACACTTCACAACAATTCACAAAATAGTCCCTGCTAAAAACACACTACATAGCCATATATTTTCTGCTACTAAAACTTCACATATTTTCTGCTACTAAAACTTCACATATTCATTGTTCGTGCCTATTAAGTTTAACATTTATACTGTTAATTATATGTATATATCAGTTCTTCTATCAATATTTTCATCCTACTATTTACACTTATACTAATGTTTCAAATTAACCTTTTAACTTATTGCTTGAATTCATACCTTGATTCAGCTATAATTAAGACTCTACAACCCAGCTTCTATTACTGTATTAGATTTATGTGACTTGCTTATTTGATGAGGGGATGGGGAACCAACCCTTGGTTGGGCATGGACCTAGTGACATCCTATAAAAATTAGAGGGAAGACCTCATTAGTTTACACAAAGATATGGAACTATGGACTCAGGATCTGACAAATACACCTTTTATAGGTAAAAAGAAGCATTTCATTCAGAAAATGACAATAAATGCACATATATATATATATATGCTTCCATTACATCATTATTATACATAAAGTACATAAAAAAATGCTAACATGGTTACGTCTCCAGAAAAAATTCTCCATCTTTGAGCATTTGATCTGCCTGAATTTGTTATCTTGAGATAATCAAAAGACGGTGAAAATGCTCCAGTTATTGCAAAGAATTCTCAAACAACTGTGAAACTGCCTCAAGGGTAGCACTCGTACAGTTGAACAACTGTTGAGTCAATGAAACATTATGAAGTCGAAAATACTCTAATTCCTCCGAGCGGATGATAAACTACCCCAAACAGAATTCAGAGTCTAGTTCTTCGTCGCTACCGTCCTCACCAAATGGGTTATTTGATTGACTAGAGGAACATGAAGATTAAGGGGAAGTAAAGCATCATTTACCCTAGTAAGAGAGTAAGAAGCTATCCCTAGTTCCTACATGTACTTATCCCTATGAAGATTCAAATCGCTAACATTCTCTTCCCGCCATTGATTCTCAGCACAGTGTTAGTCGGAGCAAAGAGTATCCCAACAACCGATTCCACTAAGAGCCATTGTAGCAAAGATACACAAGGTATATCGAGCTAGAGTCACAAATTCTTCCTCCTAAGCAGGTCCGAATAGATTGGCCAAATATGCGTAGTCCTCTTCCAATGGAGGGGTCTGACGGTCTCTGGAGAAACGGGAGCTAGACCTCATCAGCAACAAATGGGCAAAAAGATCAGACGTACTCAAAAGCATCTGACGCATATATCAAGGTGGTGTCACTTCCAACAAGACATATCCCTCTCTTCAAAAGGCAGAGATTTACTTCGCCCTTCATATGACCTCCATACCAATATAATCAAAACAAATGCATCATGAATAGGCATGTTAAGGACATATAAACTAAGAGTTTTAAGAGCTTACCAAAAATGAATTTTCGTTCTTACAAAAAATGGGTCTCCATTAGTAATAGAACATCTATGAGGTGGTGCAAGCGTCTCGTATCGACCTCGATCATAGTGGTTCCACCCTCGAAGTAACATAAGTTGCTGATAAAGCTCACAAAGTACTTCTTCTAGTACATAGCTTCATCTAAAAGATCCTCCTATTTACATGCGCACACATTGTTCCCCATAAGGAAGTGACTCATTCCAAAACTTGGGAAATAACTCGGCACATCGCCCTTCCATTCCGTCCCCGACGGAGCAAACCGTGGCATGAGCTTCGGGGCTAATGTGGGTAACCAAAAAGAACCGATCTTCAAATGGTTGTAGCTCAGGAAGAGGCCTAAAGCGCCACATTGTTGGCTCCAAAATGATTAACCCTCTACTATACCCCTGAGCCATAGGACTACGATGACATTAAAAGAGTAAACAGAAAAAGGTGACGAAAGGCTTTCCTTTCAGGTACTCACACCAATACTGGTAAAACTTTACATAGGCCTAACTTGTAGGATGATGTGCATGATGAAGTTGTGAAGGAGCCATCGTCATATGCTTCAAGACTTCTACCTCAAAGGCAGTGAAAGGTAGACGAAGACCTAGAAAAGAAAAAATGTACTCATAAAAGGGAATGAAACAGTCATCATACTTATTGCATATCCTTCCATCTCCGGTGGGATTCAAGGCATCACAATAGGAAGATTAACCAAATTCAATGAAGGCGCCATCAAGATTACCTAATTTTGTGAAATTAGAAACGTTAGAAAAGTAAACATAATCCACCCGAGAAGATTGAGCACTCTTCTAGAATTTGTAAGCACTTTTTTGTGATTCTTTACCCATTACACTATATCTTTTCATATGCAGGGAAATGAAATACCAAGGAAGATTAAAACTGCTAAATTGGGGAAATTACTTTAGGAAAGCAATTGTGACTCTTTGAGGAGTATGTTCTAGCATGCGAGAAGAAATAGACTCTATCAAATACGTCAAATTACTCGCACACAACACTGAAGTGTTTTGAGTCCCAAGAGTCATAGTGATGGCACTTCTAAAAAGACTTTTGAAATATGGAACATTAAATACAATAGTCCCTCAATGGCTAAAACGTTTTATTTTGTTCTTCCAAACATAAAGGCGAGGGTGGTCGGTAGCCAAAGCTTGAGTAGCAAACCCATGCATTATTGAGCATAGACATGAGCTTGAGGGGGGCAAATGTTCTTGTCCAACCATATTGACCCTGACCGACAACCCTGAGGAAATAGTAATCCTTCTAGAATCTTCTTAGCACGCGATAATTCTCCTCATGATGTTAACTATGATAACTACAAGTGCATCCAACGACTCTCCGCAATTCACTCCTAACAAATAGCGAGTTTGTTATTCTGTCTCTACTATATATAGTGAAGACACCAATTCAGGTAACAAGTTTCAAACACAATTTCACAAATTGACTTGAGCGTTTGAGTGTTAACTTTGTAGGTTCCTCCCCTAATCGCCATCGTGCCAGAAGTTCAGATTAATCATCACTTCCGATTCTCACTCAATCTCTTATTCAAAAACATAACAAATAGTTTTCATTAAAAATGTCCTTATGGATAAAATTGAATATATCTTGTGGAAAAAAAATCAATTGAACATTTTAAATTGACATAGATTAGCCGTGCAAATAAACATATTCTTAAGGGATAAAATTATAATGATAAAACTAGATGATAACCTGCAGTACTGTTTGGTCGGAAGATTCTTGAGTGATAGACCAATTCATGTGAAGTCAATGAAAGCGCGCATGGCGGATATTTGGAGACCTGTAAATCAGGTGTCTATTAAGGAGGCAACGGAAGGTCGCTTTCTTTTTCAGTTTAATCATCGACTGGATATGGAGGCGGCGCAGAAGGGAGGGCCTTGGTCATATGACAATCATCTTCTGATTCTCGAGAGAGTCCAACTGGGAGTCCAGATCGAAAATATTCATCTCTTTCATGTGGACTTCTGGGTTCAGATCCACAATTTACCGGCTGGTTTCATGCTTGAGAAGGTTGGGAAGATTATGGCAAATTTTATCGGGTCCTTTGTGGAGTACGATAAGAATAACAATTCAAGTTTTTGGAGACAATATATGAGGGTGCGGGTGAAGGTTGATGTTCGGATACCATTGAAGAAAAGTACGAGAGTGAAAAACAAGGGAGGAGATTGGTGTATTGTAAGTTTTAAATATGAAAAGCTTGGGATTTTTTGCTTTGTATGTGGATTGCTTGGGCACTCTGAACATAAATGTGCTGTTAGATTTGCTATGGTGGAGGATACAGGAGAAAGGGGATGGTCGACGGAAATTAGAGCGGAGAATAGGAGAGTAGGGGGTGGAAACTCTAGGTGGTTGAAAGAAGAACATGGAGGTATTGGTCTCGGTGAACAACCTACTATGCCGGCGCGTGAGAACCAGTCTCCCCCTCAAGGGTGTGGATTTGAGGCTGAAAACTTGGTGGACCCACATGCAGTTACTGTGGGCGACAGTCTTGTTATGAATAATAATGGAAAATCATTGTCATTAACTTCTAATCCTGGCGGCTTTCAATCCCAATCATTTCCTTTTAATGCCCAAATATTGCCCTCAACAGACAAGGCAATTCGTCCCAGCCAATTAAATACCCCCCCACGTGCCCCTGCTCTTGGACAAGTGGACCCCCATGTTTCTTTTACACCCACGTTTGTGGCAGCCAATATACCTAGTCAATACAATTCCACTTTTCCATCAATAGCCCATAACCAATTTGGTCCCACCATGCCTAATCACCAGCTTGTTATAAATACCAATATGCATCCACCAATCAAAAACCTTGTGTCCCATGCTGACCAATCCACGCCTTCCTTTCATAATATGTTCCTTCCTTCCACTAATATAACACAAAAACAACCACACACAAATAAAAACCTGTCCCAAACAGACCTTAGCCAGAAAAATAAATCCCTCCCTGTGAAACACTTTGCCGCGAAAGCCAAGAAAATCTCGTCCAAAAATATCAAAGCTTCTTCGACCCGTGCCAAGCTTACTATTCCCCCTTCAATTGCCGCTGTAAATCAAACCGACCCATCCATGGCTGCTACTAACATTGATATTTCACCAGAAGCTGGACAAATGGAAAAGAAGCGAAGACGTGATGATGTTAACAGTAAGAGGGTCTCGGAAAATGATGTTCATGAGCATTTTTTATCGGCAAGTCCTGGCAGTCAGGACTGCCGGGACTTATGAAAATCCTCAGCTGGAATTGCCGGGGCTTGAGCAACCCAAGAGCGATTCCTAACTTGCGCGTGCTGGCTCGCAAATACCATCCTGACATTTTATTTCTGTCTGAGACTCTCACTAATTCTCGGAAGTTGGAAAGTATCCGTGTTATTTTGAAATTTGATGCGTGCTTGTCGGTGGATGTAGATGGCAGGAGTGGTGGTATTGCTGTGTTGTGGAAGAATAACAGCAAGTGCAGTATTCTCAATTTTAATAAACACTTTATTAATATCCTGGTGCAAGATGTTGTGAGAGGGGATTGGAGGCTCACGTGTTACTATGGTTATCCTGAGAGGTCTCGTCGCCGCCAAGCATGGGAGCTGCTTCGTGAGTTAAATAGGATGTCGGTCCTTCCGTGGTGCATCATTGGAGATTTTAACGATCTACTTTCGCAGAACGACAAACAAGGCATTCATCCTCATCCGAACTGGCTTTGTGCTGGTTTTCAAGAAGTGCTTGCGGAATGCGATCTTACGGATATTCCCCTCGAGGGATACCCGTTTACTTGGACTAAAAGTAGAGGTTCTATACATATGATTGAGGAACGTCTTGATAGGGCAGTGGTCTCGTCTCCGTGGTTGCAAGTTTTTCCTCACGCCAAGCTTTCTAATCTTGTTGCGACTCATTCGGACCATAGTCCCATCTTGCTTAACTGTGATCCGATTCAGTCCCGGCGTGCGAAAAAGAGATTTAAGTTTGAAAACTGGTGGTTAGGTGAGGAGGGGCTGAAAAATGTTGTTACCGAAAGTTGGAAGGCGGAGGGTAATAACTCTATTGTGGAGAGAATTGTAGGATGTGCTTCTGAGTTAGAACACTGGCAGAGGGGATGTGTTAGAAAAAATAATGAGGAAAAAGAAGGGCTGTGTGCTATTTTGGAGCAGTATCGGGGTAGTTTGGATCCGGCTGGTGTCTCCCATTATAAGGAGGCTCATAATGATCTTAACAGGGTTCTTATTCGTGAAGACACCTATTGGAGACAGCGGGCGAAGACTCATTGGTTCCGCGATGGCGATCTTAACACTAAGTTCTTTCATCGTACCGCTTCGGCTAGGAGCAATTTCCAGAAAATTTCTATGCTTACTAATGATGATCAGATTGAGATCCGAGACCAAGAGGGTTTGTGTGGGATTGCTAAGCTGTATTTTGAAAATTTGTTCGAAGGAAAGTCGAGCTCCTATACGCCGGTGTTATCCTTGATTCAGCCTGTTATTTCTATTGCGGATAATGACCTTCTTACTGCTCAGATATCTAAGGAAGAACTCTGTGCGGCGTTACAACAGATGCATCCTGATAAGGCCCCCGGTCCGGATGGTTTTAATCCGGCTTTCTATCAGAACTTCTGGGATATCTGTGGTGAGGATATATTTACTGAAGCTAAACTATGGTTAGATAGGGGTTTCTTTCCAGCTACTATAAATGACACTAATATTTGTCTCATCCCGAAGAATGGAAATCCCACCAGTATGAAAGAGTTGAGGCCGATTTCCTTATGTAATGTGGTGTACAAAATCCTTTCTAAACTCCTCGCTAATAGATTGAAGAAGTGTTTGGATAAATGTATTGGGGAGGAGCAATCCGCTTTCGTAGAAGGAAGATCGATCATTGATAATGCCATGGTTGCTTTTGAGGTTATCCATTCCTTGAAGAGAAGGACTATGGGCAATAACGCTCAATTAGCCTTGAAGATTGATATTAGTAAAGCATATGATAGAGTTGATTGGGGGTTTCTGAAGGGGATGTTGGACCGGTTGGGTTTTTCTGAGAAATGGATCCAGTGGATGATGATGTGTGTTTCATCAGTGAACTACTCTGTGCTTGTGAATGGGGACAGTGTTGGACCTATACAACCAGGAAGGGGTTTGAGGCAGGGGGATCCCTTATCCCCTTACCTTTTTATTCTTGCTACAGAGGGTCTATCAGCTCTGGTAAAACGAGCAGTGTCCTGTGGGGACATTCATGGGGTCCAGATTTGCAGAGGAGCACCAAGTGTGTCTCATCTGCTTTTTGCTGACGATTGTTTTCTTTTTTGCAGGGCAAATCTTGTAGAAGTTCATAAGTTAATGGAGATTATTCAGGTGTATGCTAATGCTTCAGGACAGGAAATAAATTTGTCTAAATCGGAGGTTTTCTTTAGTAGAAATATTAGTATACCTGCACAGAAGGATTTAGCTAGCATCATGGGAGTGCATCATGTTCTGGGTACAGGAACTTATCTGGGGCTTCCTTCCCTAATAGGTAGGAGTAAAAAGGCGGTCTTTGGGTATGTGAAGGATCGGATTTGGAGGAGAATTAATTCATGGAGGGGTAGGCCGGTTTCTAGAGCAGGTAGAGAAGTTATGATAAAGTCGGTGCTTCAGTCCATTCCTGCGTATATTATGAGTCTCTTTATCCTTCCTGATGGTATTATTCAGGATATTGAGAAAATGTTTAATTCTTTCTGGTGGGGGGGAGGGAGCAACCGTAATGGCATTAGGTGGATGGCGTGGGAGAAGTTGACAGGGCCTAAGCATGAAGGGGGGTTGGGCTTCCGTGATCTCAAGTCGTTTAATTTGGCGATGGTGGCAAAGCGTGGGTGGATGTTGTTATCTAATCCGCACTCTCTTGTGGGTAGACTCTATTCAGCGAGGTACTTTCCTAATACTTCTCTTTTTAATGCTAAGTTGGGTAATAATCCAAGTTTTGTATGGAGGGGAATTTGTCAAGCTAGGAAGATTCTTGCTCTTGGTTGTAGGTGGAGCATTGGTGATGGCAGGAATATATCTGTGATGGGAGAGCCTTGGATTCGGGGAAGTGATGATGGTATGCTAAATGGTCCACAAAGACAAGAGGTTTATGGGCTTATGATTAATGATTTGATCTCTCCTAATGGTAAAGGTTGGAATGTCCCCTTAATCAAGGAAACCTTTGATGAAGGGGTGGCGAATGTTATCCTTCAGGTTCCTTTAATTGAAGACGTGATTGAGGATAAGCGGATTTGGAAGGAGGAGCAGAATGGGTGTTATAGTGTTCGATCGGGATATAGGTTGTGGAGGAAGGTGAATGGGGCGGGTGGTTCTTGTAGGGTGCCAGGCGAGTGGCGTAGTCTCTGGAATATTAAGGCTCCACCTCGGGTTAAACATCTTCTTTGGAGGATATGTAGAGATTGTCTCCCTACTAGAGTGAGATTGCATCATCATTATGTACCTTGTCCGATTATTTGTCCGTTATGTAATGATCATGTGGAGGACTCTTGGCATATCTTCTTTGGTTGTGAAAGTACAAAAAATTGTTGGCAACATACAGGTTTGACTCATGTTGTGACTCCCCGCCTAAATCTTTTTCCGGATGTTATTTCCTTGATCTTTGATATTTGTTGTAGTGAAAATGCTATGGTGGCGGGGAGAGTAGCGGTTATGATTGATACCTTGTGGAAAAACCGTAATAATATGATTTGGAATAATGAAAGCGATGTTTCTTCTATTCTTGGCTCTCAAGCTATTTGTGGTTGGCAAGAGTGGTTTAAGGCCCAATCCCATGAAGAGAATGAGAATACTTCCGTTCCTTTGGTTAGCTGGAGCCCTCCGGTGGAGGGGAGTTTGAAGTGCAATGTTGATGCGGGTTTTAATACTCGTAGAGGTACCACGAATCGTGGTTGGTGCTTTCGAGACCATTTGGGTTCTTTCGTGTGTGGAGGAACGGCTTGGGATTTTGGCTCTTTTTCTATTTTGGAAGCGGAAGCGTTAGCTATTAAAGAGGCTATCCTTAGTGCTATTGATCTACATATGGAGAATGTTGTTTTTGAAAGTGACTCCCTTGGAACTATTCAAGCTATTCTCTCGGATCGGCAAGGTGTGTCCGATTTTAGTCTTATTGTTACTTCTATTCGTAATTTACTTTTTAATTTTCCCAACTTTGAGGTGAAGTTTGTGAAACGCCAAGCGAACTCGGTGGCTCATTCCTTAGCTAAGGCGGCCGATTCTTGGACTAGGCGTAGTTGGTTTAATGTATTACCTCCTTGTATTGCTACTTTGTTGATTAATGATATGAATTGATTTTCTCTTGGTCAAAAAAAAAAAACCGTTCTATAATTTTTATATATTATCACATAGAATAATGACATGGATCTTATTATTTTACACGTCGCACAAATTAAAATAATGATGGTTTGTAAATAGATTTGTGACAACTTGGTTTCTAAATGAGTGTTTGCTATGTGGTATTAACTTAGTGCAATATTACAAATTGATGATGATGACACATCTCTAGCAAAAAGAGGGGAAAGAATCATTCTATTTTGCTTAAACCAATCGAAAGAAAAAGGAATTGACAAAATGACGATGCGATCATCTTAGTCTTAGTGAGATAATTAAGTCCAATTAGAGATAATAATCATTTAAAAATAAAGTATGTAAAGCTTATTAGAGAAAAACACGTGTAAAAACAATTAATTAATGATTCTCAAAATCCATAATGATTTTATCACAAAACGTGCACAAACATTTTTTAAAACAAACGTGTAACATCTTCACTTCTTTGTACTATATGATGGCGATAACACTTTTTGAACCTATGCTATGGGGATGAGGTGGCAACATAATCTCAAATCTTATGTAAGCAAAAAATGAAAGTGGGAGCAAGTCACGCATTTGAAATTAGTTACTAATTTATTATTTATTTGGTAAATGAGATAATCACAAGTACTATTTTATAAATGAGAGAAAAAAGGCAATGATGCTGATAAACTATGCTTTTGCTTTTGCTTTTGAGACCAACAAAATATTATTTAACTAAAAAATTAAAGAAAGAGTGAGTTCAACTAATATTTATTAATTAAATTAGATAAATATGAGTTGTTGATCGAGATTAAATGTTTGACAATAGTTTTTTTATTTTTATAGTATATTAATCTAAATTTTTTTTTTCTTTGAAGAAACTAAAAAAATATATTACCAACAATTAAGAATTCCTTCAAGCACAAGATGTACTTGAAAGACTTCAAAACGTTATTACAACACTTCACATTGTTTAAAACCACGCAACAAAAGGACGACTCCGTAATTGAAACTACCTAATACAATTCGTGATACATTGCATAGGATTGAGCCTCCAAAGATTATATTCAACCCTGAAACCCATAAAGTAAGATTTCATCCACCAGTACATTTGAAGCTTTACCTTTTCTACTATTGTCATTATCGACAAACTCGTATTCTAAAATATCCGCTGGTTTCGCGCTTTCAAAATTTCCCACACGGTCGATATCCAACAGACATGCAAAACAATACGATACTCCCTCTCCTCACCCGCCAAAGCAGCAAAAGAGTCGTGATGAACCCTCCATTGACCCTGACAGACCGTCAAAAAACCAAACCACCCTGCTAAGATCGGCCAAACACCACTAAAATGCGGACACCGAACAAAAATATGATCCTTATTCTCAATCTGACCACAATCATTAGCACAAGTCTGATTCTCATCCGACAAAATATTACGCCGCATCAAATTATCCTTTGTCGGTAATCTATTACAAAATAAACGCCAAATAAAAATATTTACCTTGAGAGGGACCACTTTTGACCACCAAACCTGAGACCCACCTATCATTTGAACATCCGCCGTCTTCGTTAAAAAATGATATACAGTGCTTACATTATAACACTTAGAAGAATGAAGCCGCCAAACCCAATAATCTTTCACCGCCTCCTTAAATTCCACAGTCCGAAGCTCCCGAATACACTCCCCAACCAACTCTTCCTCCCACGCAAACAACCGTCTCCGCCAACACCAAGCTAGACCCCCCCTCACCCCACCCTAAGTTAAACATCTGAGCTACTGATGCTTCCTTATATTCCGACAAGTCAAAAAGCCGCCTAAATCTATCCATCAACACCCCTCCCTCCAGCCACGGATCCCTCCAGAACAAGGAATTCTCACCATTACCAATCACTCGCTTAATATTCTCAGCCATCCACCCAGGAACATTCGACCCCACCCCTTGACGGATTCGGTTCACACTCTACCACCACACCGACCCCCCTGCTGCCCCTATATTCAATCGGCCCCCATTCTCACCATATTTGGATGCTAACACACGATACCACAAACTTGTCTTCTCCTCCAACATCCTCCAACACCATTTCCCCAAAAGAGACTCATTAAACTCCCTTAACTTTCGCACTCTCAACCCACCATTTTTCTTACTCAAACAAATAGTGTCCCAATCAAACCACGCTATCTTCCACTTCTCCTCCGAGCCTCCCCAAAAGAACTTATTAAATAAAGATTCAAGAGAAGCGATAATACCTATTGGAGCTTTGAAAAAGGACAAAAAGTACGCCGGAATAGCAGACAAGACAACTTTCAACAAAATCAAACGACCTCCCAAAGATAAATTACGACACTTCCACCCTGATAACCTTTTTCTAATAATGTCCAATACCGGCTGCCAAAAATTCAGCCTTCGAGGATTTCCACCAATGGGCAGCCCCAAATACACAAAAGGAATAACACCAAGCTTACAATTTAACACCAAAGAAGTCGCTCGCAACCAAGAATGATGAATATTAACCCCCACCAACCTACTCTTACGAAAATTCACCTTTAAACCTGAAATGGATTGAAACAGTAACAACACCACTTTAAGCGCCCTCACATTGGCCCAACTCTTCTCCCCCATTAACAACGTATCATCAGCAAACTGAAGATGAGTTAATGAGGCCCCAACCTCATTACCCACTTTATACCCCGTAGACAAACTCTCTCGAACAAAAGCCTTCATCGACACACTAAACCCTTCAGCCGCAATTAAAAAAAGAAAAGGTGATAATGGATCACCCTATCGCAAACCTCTTTCTAACTGAAACTCCTCCGTTGGACTACTATTAACTAGCACCGACGCTGAGGCTGTAGTAACACATTCATATAACCACCTCACCCATAACATAGGGAATTGCATTCGAATCATTGTCCGCATCAAGTAGCCCCAATCCACTGAATCATTGGCCTTTTCAAAGTCCACTTTAAATAACAATAACTCTTTCTTCCTTTTATGAGCTTCGTCTACCACCTCATTTGCTATAAGAATGCCATCAAGAAATAATATAAAATAAATTATTTTAAAAAAATATCAATTAATAAAATTATAATTTATTTATATTAAATATTATTAGTCGTTTACCCGTGCGACAGACATGCACTATTAAATTATTTATTATATATATATATATATATATATATATATATATATATATATATATATATATATATATATATATATATATATATATATATATTGATACTAATAAATTAATAATTAAAATTCAATTTATAGACTATAATTATGATTGGAAGTATTCAAAATTAATGTTATAAAAATGATTATGAGATGATAGCTACTTTTAAATAAATTTATTTTTAATAAAGTAATAATAATTAAGTTTTTTTTAAAAAATATAATAGAGGTTAAAGTAGTTCAATTAATATTTTTTAGTCGAAGTAAATCAATGTACTTCAATATCTAACCATAATATTATCTAACCATAATATTATGAATCAATTTATTAAAAATACAAATTTAATATAATAAACAATATTTTTTTTAATTTTAATATTTTATCTAAATTATATTTATTTAAGGATCAGAGTCGTCCCAAATTTTTAGAAATTCTTTATAATTAGGCTATTATTCAATTCTAACAAAATAATTAGAGATCTTATTTAATTTTATTTTAATAATTATAAAAATTTAAAAAAATTTATTTAATTACAAATTAACCGTGAAAATTTTAAAATTCTATCCACTAATATATCTTACATGTCCTTAAAGGCGGGTCTCTACTACTAAGTAAGCATTAAAATTCCATAGCTCTTGTCACCATCAGCTCTTCCACACAAAACGGTTCGTTGGAATTTGTTTGGCTAGTTTGTGATAAGGGCTTCTTTCATTAAAAAAAGGAAATGGCACCCAATATCTCTTTGGAGATTATCTTTGGGATTCTTTTCATTATTAAAATTGAAAAACGCACTTTTTCGCTGGTTATGTAAGATCAAAAGGTGAGTTGCGTTCATATAGGGAATGAATGAAGGAACAATATCTAGAACGTATACTTCTTTAAAATATTCATTTTTATAAACAACCAAATATATTAGAGATACTAAATTGGATAAGTACTCAATCCTTAATACTAAAGAGAGTACATGGAATCAGTACTCAATTTTTATTATAAATCGTTTTGAATTTTTCGCATATATTAAAAAAATAATTATTATTATATGAAAATATAAAATATAAAATTTTTTATAAATTTTTTTTCATTAATAATATATGGAAGATAAATAAGATCATTAGTTATTTATTAAAATTATAAAACGATTTATATTATAATACAATTTTCTTAAAACGACTTATAATAAAAAACGAATAAAATATTACAAAAGAGACAAATCCATATTCAAATATGGTTAACGTGAATCCATATTAAAATATATAAATATCTTTTTACAGTTTTTAAAGATAATATACTATAAGTGTAAATTACTAGAATTATAATATATAATCGTGTCATATTAATATTTTAATGTTAAAAGTATGACTTGGTTAAATATATACCTCTGATTGATTGAGCATAAAAATATTTTATATTATTAATGTATATAATTTTTTTTTAAATTATATTTATAAGAAATTTTAATTATTAAATTTAACCTGCTTAATCGTGTAAAAAAAACACGATATTTATATTTAAAGAAAGAAGAGCGTATCATAGATATCAATATGATATTTATATGCTTAGTAGTATAAATCTATCATATTAAATGTATCAAATTTGATAGATTTTGACATTTATAGTTTAATATGCAGCAGCCCTAAAAGTGCAAGGCGACAATAAATCTATTTGATACATTTAACAATAATTTAACTATATTAATCTATCTACTTTCTGTTGCTACATGTGCAAGACAGATACTTCCACATAAAGGCATTAAATATTTTATCACCAAAAACTTTCATTAACAAAAATAAAAAGGATTATCTAACTTATCTGCATTTCCCTCAACATAAGAAAAAAAAAAACTTCATTGTTAACTTATAGTAAAAAAAAAGATAAAGGTATATAAGGTTAGAGTCATGATGATTAGGAGATATCTTTTTCAAGGTTTGTCAGAAATTTCTTAATTTCAGATTTAAAAGTACATGAATCCTTTTATTGTTTAAAAAATATATTGTTCTGGTCTGGGCCGAGCAGGCCCAACCCTTGATTACCAGCCGAGCAGGCCCACTTCCCTTGGGCCCAATTACTGGACAACAGATAGGGGCTGCCCGTCGCGAGGACCCTGGCCGAGCAGGCCCAAACTTTTTGGGCCCACTTACTAGATAACCGTCAAGGAGTTATCCACGCACGAAGATCACGCGTCACGTCCTAGCGAAGGATTCGGTCAACCATCTCCGAACCCTACGCTATGTGCATCCAGAACGTGAGTCTCCTGCTGACTCAGCCCTAGCATGGGACGTTCTGGCAGTTCCCTAGCACGTGGGCCTCCAGTTGGATTTGGCCCAATTAGGGAACCTTGGCCCAGCGCTGGGGGCTATAAATACCCTCTTTCACTAGAGGGTCAGGTATTCTATTCTTAACTCTAAACCTCATTCTCTGATAGCTACTGACTTAAGCATCGGAGAACCTTGCAGGTACCCCCCCCCCCCATCCTGCTCCTCAAGCCAGATATTGCGCCTTGACGATTCTTCTGATCAGGTACGATCAGTGGCGCCGTCTGTGGGAACCTTGCTCCCCCTTCTTTAACAAAGATCAAAGCATAACCTTTCACCATCGTCATGGCCAACAACAACACACCTAGTCCTGATCCCTTTGTCCTGGAACAACTGATTGAAGATTCCAGCCGCGAACTGACGAATCGCCGTCGGCAGGAACGTGCTTTTGCCGGACAGAGGCAACAGATTCAGCACATTCAACATGTGCACGGCCTTCAACAAGTCCAGAACGTCGAACAAACCCATCCTGAAGGACAGGTTCAGAACGGGGAAGACGGGCAGACCCGGCCCCAGACTGAACCAGACCAGCTCCAAGTGGTGAATGAAACTGATACCCGAGACGGGCAACACGCTTCCTCGTTCACCCACACCTCTGACAGACGAAGAAGCCGTAGCCCGGACGAGGAGGAACAGATCAACATTCCCGAGGGCGCTGATCCGACTACCATTCTCCTACTCAAAGAGCTGCAGAAGACCAACCGCCTCATCCGCCAACAGGGCGACCGCATCCACGACCTGGAAAGGAAGCGACGATATCGCTCCCCCCAACGGAGACGCCATCGGTCACGTTCCTATTCCTCTTCGCGGTCTCCCCCGAGGAGAAGTCGCAAGCGCAGTCCATCTAGGTCTCGCTCCCCCTCGAGGAGACACCGGCGCCAGCGGTCTTATTCCCGCTCTCCACCTCGAAAGACTCGGAAGAATCAGAAACCTGAAACCACTGAAGCCAAGAGTCTCTCACCCGAGCAGGAACACCGAGGCCCCTCCAAAGCTGTGCAGAAAGTCCGCGAGCATTCTCCAAAAGACAACCGCAAAATCTCGGGCAAAGCACGCACTAAGCCCCAGCGGGGCAGACATTCAAACTCCCCTGAACCCAACGACGAAGAGGATTTCCGCAGTCCCTTGTCCGAGCAAATCCGGCGTGTTCGTCTTCCCCGGGGGATGGAAAAACCACCAGCCTTGGACCACTATGACGGGACCACTGACCCCGATGACCACATAAGGAGCATCGAGGCCGTCATGGACTACCATGTGGTACGAGGATCCATCAAATGCCGCATCTTTCCGACCACACTAAGGAAAGGCGCGATGAATTGGTACAGGAATCTGCCCCCTAACTCCATCCACTCCTGGACTGAACTGAAGGATCTTTTCCTAAGCCACTTCACCGCGTCTCGTCGGCAACCGAAATCAGAAGCAAATCTTGAGGCAGTAATCCAAGGTACCAACGAATCTTTGAGAGACTACCTCGACAGGTTCAACAAAGAAGCTGTCCAAGTGCAGACCGCGGACTACATGAAGAGGTACCTACTCGAACGAGGGCTCCTCCCCGGAAGCGACTTCAAAAAGGCCATCAAGATTGAGGAGGTCCACTCCATGAACGCCCTCCTTCGCAAGGCTCAGGCCTTCATCAGATATGAGGAGGCAGAGGCTGCGACCACGAGAGCATCACGGGACAACGACGCCGCTCGCAGTTCCAACCATGAACCCTCAACTTCGAGGCGCGGGCACGAGAGGAGGAAAGACGACAGGTCTCTCGACACCAAAGAACGCCGGGGACCTTCTGGTCGTTTCAACGAATATACCCCGCTGAACGCCTCACGGGAAAGGATCCTAGCCGAATGCCAAAACACTGACTTCAAAAAGTCAAACATCAGACCCCCGAAGTTAAACCCCGCGAGGCCAGGAACCGACAAGTCCAAGTACTGCAAATACCACAGGAGCCATGGACATATGACCGAGGATTGCATTCACCTCAAGGACGCTATTGAAACACTGATCAAGGAAGGTCGCCTTTCAAAATACACACAGAAAGGGGAACCTTCCCGAAGGGACGACCACAGAAACTCTGACGAAGGGAATTCGCCGGACAACAGGCCCCTACAAGTAGCCCTGTCAGTGACCCGACCTGAAGATTTCATACCATCGGTCGGGGCACCTGCCGCACTCAGCAAATGGGAAGGATTCCCATTCGCCATGGTCGTCTCCAACGGCGGAGATCCGGGCTCTCTCACCATCAGTTCAGTGAAGAGAAAGTTCGATGAGCTGCTCAGCGCTAACGCAGACCTCGGCCCCACACTGAGAAAGTTCCGAGGGAAATCTGAACCAATCACCTTCTACCTGGAAGAACTACCCGGCGGAGCTCCAAACGCCACGATTCCTCTGCTCGTCCGAGCAAGAATGGCGAACTTCGATGTTCGACGGGTCCTAGTCAATGAAGGCAGCTCGGTCGACATCATGTACTCCCATCTCTTCCGGACACTCCAACTGGACGACTCACACCTCACTCCCTACGTGGGTTCAGACCTTCAAGGCTTCAACGGAGCTACCACCAAACCATGGGGTTACGTCGAGCTGATTGTCACCTTCGGAGAAGGGGAGGCCTCCAGGCAAGTCAAAACTAGGTTCTTGGTGATCGACTGCAAAACCCTGTACAACTGCATCATCGGACGCCCCACTCTGGCCGAACTGACCGCCGTACCCTCCACTGTCCACCTGAAGATGAAGTTCTACACGAGGACCGGACGAGTGGCCACCATCAACGCCGATATTGAAGCAGCCAGAAGAATCTTCGACGCCTCCGTCAAAGGATTAGAACTGATCGCTCCGCCGACCAGCTCCAACAAAAAGCCAAGGGCCGAAGACAAGCATCCTCGAGGAGACCAGCATCAGACAACCAACGTCAGCTCAGTCGACCTGGATGCCCGGTTTGCAGAAGAAGAACAAAAGACTGGGGAAGAGTCGAGGTCGAAGTCACCTCACCCCTTCCGACCAGTTCCGGACGGAGATTTCGAGCTGGTCCCCTTGGGCGAAAACCCTGACAAAGCAGTGAAAATCGGCAAAGGGATCCCAGACCTTCCGAGGAAGCAACTCATAGCCTGCCTTCGAGCCAATGCTGATCTGTTCGCCTGGAGCGCCGCAGAAATGCCCGGACTCGACCCTGAGGTCGCCTGCCACCACCTCTCCATCAATCCAGCCGCAAAGGCCGTAGTTCAACGTAGGCGTCGGCAGTCTCCCGAGAAAGCGGAGGCTGCCGAGAAAGCTGTAAAAGACCTCTTAGAGGCAAATTTTATTTCCGAGGCCAAGTATTCAACTTGGCTCTCAAACGTTGTACTTGTTAAGAAATCTAATGGAAAATGGAGAATGTGCGTTGATTATACTGATGTTAACCGGGCATGTCCAAAAGACGCCTATCCGTTACCAAACATTGATAGACTGGTCGACAACTCGGCCGGCTATAAATTATTATCTTTTATGGATGCTTATTCAGGTTACAACCAGATCCCGATGGCGAGGAGCGACAAGCAGTACACGGCGTTCATGACCGAGTCGGGCAATTACTACTACAACGTAATGCCCTTCGGCCTCAAAAACGCGGACTCCACGTATCAACGGATGATGAACAAAGTGTTCCGAGGGGAGATCGGCGACACCCTCGAGGTATACATGGACGATATGATCGTCAAGTCTCGGGGGGACACCGACCACACCTCCCATCTCGAGCGCGTATTCGAGCGGGCCAGATCCTGCAAGATGCGCTTCAATCCGGAGAAATGCACATTCGGCGTCCGAGCAGGAAAATTCCTCTGTTTCTATCTGACCGAACGGGGAATAGAAGCCAACCCGGATAAATGCCGAGCGTTCTCCGAGCTCCCTACTCCCAACAATAAAAAATCCATCCAAGTATTAAACGGGATGCTCACTGCGCTATCACGTTTCGTCGCGAAATCCGCCCAGCACGCCCTCCCTTTCTTTAAACTATTACGTAAAGAAGCAGCCTTTGAGTGGTCCGAGGAGTGCGAGCAAGCACTAGCACACCTCAAACAAGTACTTTCCTCGCCGCCCGTCCTTTCTCGACCCGACGACAATGAGCCCCTGTACCTTTACCTGGCCGTCTCAAACGAGGCAGTCAGCGCGGCTTTGATCCGAGAAACCGTAGACGGGCAAAAACCTGTGTATTTTACCAGCAAAGCCCTACAGGGACCCGAGGTACGATACCAACAGATCGAGAAAGTCGCCATGGCCCTAGTAATAGCGGCCAGGAGGCTACGATACTACTTCCTCGCTCACACAATCTTCGTTCGGACGGATCAACCCATCAAACAACTCCTCAGCCGACCAGACATGGCCGGCAGAATGTTAAGATGGTCCCTCGAGCTTTCGGAATTCGACGTACAGTATGAGAGAAGGAAGGCGTTAAAAGCTCAGGCGCTGGCGGACTTCGTAGCCGAAATAACCTCTATCGCCGACTCACCCAACGCAACTAAAGACAAGTGGACCATCTACGTAGATGGCGCCTCAAGCAGCTCGGGCAGCGGGGCTGGCATTATCTTGGAAAACGGCGAAGGTCTTATCATAGAAGTATCTTTAGTCCTCTCCTTCAACACGTCGAACAACCAGGCCGAGTATGAAGCCCTCCTCGCGGGACTGAGACTCGCCGAGGACATAGGGGCACGAGAGGTCAAGATCTACACTGATTCCCAACTCGTCGCATCTCATATCAGCGGCGAGTACCAAGCCAAAAACGACGTACTCGCCGAATATCTCGCGCTCGTCAAAGATAAGATGAAAAAATTCGCCAAAGCGGAAGTTGAGCATATCCCCCGAGAACACAACTCGCGCGCCGACATACTGTCCAAACTTGCGAGCACGAGAAAGAAAGGGGGAAACAAATCGGTTATCCAAGAAATTCTGCCCAGGCCAAGTGTAGGCGAAAACGCGCGAGCTCCACAGATATTCGCCATCGGGGACGACCAATGCTGGATGACCCCAGTGTACAACTTCCTCACAAAAGACGAGCTCCCCGCCGACGCGAAAGAAGCCTCAACAATTAAGAGACGAGCGTGCTCATACACTATCCTCGAAAACAAGCTATACCGACGAGGTTTCTCCATCCCCCTCCTTAAATGCATCGACGCCTCGCAAGCACTAGAGGTACTCCAGGAACTCCATGATGGAATCAACGGCCAGCACCTCGGTGGACGATCACTAGCTAGGAAAGCCCTCAGAGCCGGCTATTATTGGCCGACCATGCAGCAGGACGCCAAAGAGTACGTCAAGAAATGCGACAAATGCCAGCGTCACGCCGACATGCACCTGGCACCACCGAACGAGCTCAAATCTCTCTCCTCACCTTGGCCTTTCTCTACATGGGGAATGGACGTCCTCGGACCTTTCCCGGTCGGCTCCTACCAAAACAAATACCTGGTGGTCGCTGTAGATTACTTCACAAAATGGATAGAAGCTGAAGCGCTCGCTAAAATCACATCCCAAAACGTACTCCGATTTTACAAAAGGAACATACTCGCTCGATTCGGGGTACCACAGGCGATAATAACCGACAATGGCACCCAGTTCACGGACAGAAAATTCCAGGAATTCGTGGCCAAACTCGGGACAAAGCAGCACTTCACTTCAGTCGAGCACCCCCAAACCAACGGACAGGCCGAAGCCGCCAACCGGGTCATCCTCCGTGGATTGAAGAGAAGGCTGGGCGAAGCGAAAAAAGCTTGGGTCGAAGAGCTACACAGCGTCCTCTGGGCATACAGGACGACCCCGCATTCAACCACGGGCGAAACACCATTCAGGCTAACCTATGGCACAGAAGCCGTGATCCCCGTGGAGATCCGAGAACCGTCTCGTCGGACTGAGTCACCTCTCGAGGAAGAGCTCAACGACGAAGCCATGAGAGAAGAGCTCGACATGGTCGAGGAGATCCGATTAGGATCCTCCCTGCGAGAAGCGAAATTGAAACAACAAATAGCGTTAAGACATGACACCAAAGTTATCAAGCGCTCCTTCGAAGTCGGAGACTTAGTGCTCCGTAGGAACATGAAAGATTCACGCGAAGGCAAACTAGCCCCAAACTGGGAGGGTCCGTACCGAGTGTACGATAAAACCGGAAACGGTGCGTATTACCTCGAGAACCTTCTCGGCGAAAAACTAGCTCGACCTTGGAATGCTGAAAAACTCAGACGCTACTACAGTTAGAAACAACCTAACGCTACCCGGCCGCTCGTGACGAACACGAGGAAAATCTGGGCGAGGACTCGCGCCATGGTACAAGCGCGTATGCTCCACGACAGTTTCAGTCGGATAACCCTCCAAGGAGGCAAAGCCGACTACGCGGCGGGCCTTACACACAGACCCTCCGCGGAAGTACCTGCACGGCAGAACCCCAGCTCGCGATGGGATCGTTCACGCCGCGAGCACCTGGCCCCGACCGCGGCCTCGAGCTCGCTTATAGCGCACACCTGCTCTGCGCACCCGGACCGTTCCCCACACGCCCGGGCCATAAACCTCGGTCGAGCACAAACATAATTCGAGCATAAACACAACATACATCAGATAAGCACAAATAAACATTGGAGCATAAAACGGAATATTAAAAACCGACCAAATTGGCCGGAGATATCCAAATATTACAAAAATTATCCGGGCATCGCCCAACTAGCTACCTTGGCACGCAGGCCACAAAATGTTGGCACGCAGGCCATAAAACATCGGCACGCAGGCCGTAATAATAAAAGACTGGTCAAACATCGCCATCTTCGTCCTCGGCACCGTCGTCCTCGCCCTGGGGTTCCTCCTCATCTTCCCAGTCCTCGAACTCCGGGTTTGGTTCAATTCGCCCGTCCACAACCTTATGGTATGGACCAATGCCCTTCGTCACCAAACGCGAGTTGAGGACTTTCAGCTGATCCACCGCAGCTTTAAAACCGACCCCCAAGGTAGCGACACAGTCGATCTCCAGCTCCTTCACCTTGCCCAGAAGCTGAGAACGCGTCACCAAGGCTTTCTCGTCCTCATCTTCCTCGGCAGCAGGGAGATGAGCCCTCTCCAACTCAGCAATTCTCTCGCGGAGCCTTTTTCCCTCGGCCTCCAGGTCCGCAACCTTGTTGCGCTCTTTAACGAGATCCTCCACTATGCCGCTCTGGACCTCATACTTGTCCTTGTACTGTTCGAACTCGTGCTCCAGCTCATCGTACTTGATCTGGAGAGCATCATAGTCCTTCTGAGGACAGACTTTCTGAGCGTTAAGAGCCAAGGCCAAGGCGGCCACCCTCATCATCCCTTCGAGGTCCTCGGACAAATCCTTGTCTCGAGCCACCCTGTCCCGCTTGACGATGTGCCTCACCTCCTCGCGCTCGAGAAGAACATTTTTCTTTGAGAAGATCCCCCTATGCAGAGTACAAGAAGGCAGCACAATGTCCTCCTCGGAGGGGTTGTCAATGATAAGAGGACGAAGCTCCCCGGTCCCGTCATTCTTTTGTTTCTTTCCGGCTAGAGAACCACGCGAGCTCGTCCCGACTGACGAAGGAGAGCCACTGTCAGGAACACTTGCGGCAGCCGCCTTGACCTCCTCGACCCGCGATCGTTTCCCAGCCACTTTGGCGGCCCCCTTATTCTTGGCCCGCATCTTCGTAACTTTGTCGTGCAAGTCGGCCATTTTTCCTGCAAAATAAAGAGTTAGAACCAAAAAGGTGTTGTTTGAACAAATAATAGTTATCTCACCTAACAAAATCATAGCGTCCCCGTAACTTCCGCACTCGAGGACAGCTTTGGTGTTGATGTGCCGAGGCTCCAGCATAGGGCCTCCATCCTCCTCGAATAGGGGATCCCCGTTGGGATATGTACATATTGCCGGTCTAAACCCGTCCACAAAAGAAGCGAGCCGCTGATACCCCCCTGTATCGCGCTCGTTGAGATCCTCGTCCCGGAAGATGTAATAGTCAGTCCCACGCTCAAAATGGTCAGGTTGCCACTCTAACGGGAACTGAGCAGCTGGGCCCACTCTCCTCACCCCATCCTCAATATACTCGCGCTCCTCGAACAAATGATTCTCGGCATCAGGAGTGAGCGGCTTAATTATAAAATACCGGTTCTTAAAATGCTTGACAGAGTCCTGGTAAATGGCGAACAGCTTCTTCGGCTGCTTAAACGACACCCAACTCCACTTGCCGTCCCGATCACGCAACCTCTGCAAATGAAAAATTCTGAAGAAAAGGGGCAGAGTCGCTTCGACCTCCAAGTACCCGCACACGATCTCAAAGGCCCTTAAGAACGCTAAAGCGTTGGGATGAAGCTGAGACGGGAAGAGCCGCAACCAACTGAAGACACTCCGTTGCAAATGAGTGAAGGGGAGACGGAGACCAGCCTCCTTAAAGACGAACTCATACATTGCGAAACGGGGGCCGGGAAATTGCGAGCAGATCCTCTGGTGAGATTTGGGCACAAAGGCGCCCCAAGAAGGCTCCTCGTCTTGGTCAAGGTCCTCGATGACGTTAAAGGCTTCTTTGGGATGACTCGTGAAGCGCGATGCAATCATCCTCGGCTCAACGGCCACCCATTCTTCAAGTGCCCTAGGGGAGGTCTCTACGACGGGAGCGTCATCTTGCGCGCCAACAGCTTCCTCCCCATCTGAAATGTCGAAGACGACATCATCCTAGTTCTCGTCGGCCATTTACCTGAAAAGCAGAGGAAACCGTGAATTCGACTGGTCAAATCCACCCTTCCACCGCAAGTCAAGTGAAAGGGCGAGGAAAAGGGACGAGGAAAACTCCCCCAATCGTCGAATGGCCGACGAGCTAACGTGTCCTCAGAACATATACGCCGCACGCAGCGGAGGTCGGCAAACTCATGCCCTCACCGAGACGTGCAACCTCCACTGCTCGTGGCCTTCATGCTACTCTCTAGTAATCCTAAAAGCTGGACGTCTCATTCAAACGTTCTAGCCCCGTTCACTCAAAACTCACTCGGCAAACGCACGAGAAAAATGATGTATCTTCTAGGCTTACTCGGCTAATTAATAAACCTTCCTCGTCACGCTCATCAATCATGCTCGCCTCACTCAAAACTAATGCATAAAACTTAAATAAAAACATGAAGAAGACGAAGAACTTACTTGGAGAAAGCGAAGAAGATATGAACGAAACGAGGAGAAGAGCAGTGAGCGGATCTTGAAGGCTTGGGAAATGTTAAGTGCTAAATGAGTGACCTCCTCACTCTTTATATAGGGAAAGAAGGCCAAAGGGTGTCATGATGGCCTAGGCAGCCTAGGAGACGCCATCATTGCCTACACCCCAAAGACGGCTCCCTCCACGAAAAGCTGCCACGCGTCCCAAAGATCTTGAGAACTCCAAAGGACGCCGTCTACTTTCATCCCTAGAAACGGCGCAATAATGATTACAGCCTGTACAGCTGACACCTGTCAATCACGCTAATGAGTGACAACCAATAAGGTTAAAAACCAAAGACAACTGGCAACCGACCTAAGCCCTCGAGGAGCCCATGATTTGGAATCGTTGCCCGTGCTCGGCTAGAACTCCTCGTTAAAGTCATCACCCTTATTAGGCTAATGACTTGGGGGGCTCCTGTTCTGGTCTGGGCCGAGCAGGCCCAACCCTTGATTACCAGCCGAGCAGGCCCACTTCCCTTGGGCCCAATTACTGGACAACAGATAGGGGCTGCCCGTCGCGAGGACCCTGGCCGAGCAGGCCCAAAATTTTTGGGCCCACTTACTAGATAACCGTCAAGGAGTTATCCACGCACGAAGATCACGCGTCACGTCCTAGCGAAGGATTCGGTCAACCATCTCCGAACCCTACGCTATGTGCATCCAGAACGTGAGTCTCCTGCTGACTCAGCCCTAGCATGGGACGTTCTGGCAGTTCCCTAGCACGTGGGCCTCCGGTTGGATTTGGCCCAATTAGGGAACCTTGGCCCAGCGCTGGGGGCTATAAATACCCTCTTTCACTAGAGGGTCAGGTATTCTATTCTTAACTCTAAACCTCATTCTCTGATAGCTACTGACTTAAGCATCGGAGAACCTTGCAGGTACCCCCCCCCATCCTGCTCCTCAAGCCAGATATTGCGCCTTGACGATTCTTCTGATCAGGTACGATCATATATTAAGTCAACCAGAATACACAATGAATTTATCATAATTTATTCCAAATCACAGTTATCTTATGTCTCTTCACACTTCATAAATTTATACTAAAATTCAATTAATTATAATTTTTCTAAGATGATTTTTATCTAATGAATTTATATATTAGATTTTACAAAAATAAAGAATTGACTTCATCCTAATTTCTTCGTTTTCTCAAAGAATTTAACTACAACTTTGTTAGTGTGTGAGATACCTTAAGTAAGGAGATAAAGAGAGAGTAAAGAAATAGTGATTAATATAATTGAATGAATAAAAAACTGAATTACATGATGTTATTTATATATAATTAGTAACAAATCCGTGCATACGCTCGGGTTATGTTCGGTTACGCATATTTGGATACATTATTTATTTTAAATGAAATGTTAAAAAAATTAGATAAATAATTTATTATTCGTATATAGAAATATTTAGATCAATAATAGATTTTTTTCGGTATATCATTTTTGGATCAAAAATATTTGATCATAAATACCATTTCTCGTTTATAAAAATATTTAGATCAATAATACATTTTTTCCCAAATATTTAGATCAATAGTAGATTTTCTCCCGTATACCATTTTTGAATAAAAAATATTTGGATCATAAATACCATTTTTCGTAAATAATAGATTTTTTCCGTGTACAAATATTATTTTTGTTTAGGTATCATTTACAAAAATATTTGGATCAATATTAAATTTTCGTATAAAAAAATATTTAGATCAATAATAAATTTTTCCCATATACCATTTTTGAATCAAAAATATTTAATCATAAATATCATTTCTCGTATATAAAAATATTTAGATCAATAATAGATTTTTTTCCGTATACAGACTTCATTTTTGTATAGGTATCATTTACAAAAATATTTGGATCAATAGTAAATTTCGTATATAAAAATATTTAAATCTGTCATACCCCAAAATTTACTCGATATAATCCACATCTTCTAATTTATTAAGGGTGTTAAAAAAAATTAAGAGCCATAGGGTTTAATATATCTATTATTAAACTCGACCTCTTATAAAATTCCCTTATAAATCGGTTGAAATAAAATAGGGGTTTGAATAGCAAGTATTTTTGGGATCCAAATAATGGGCCCAATTATTACAAAAAAAAAGTTCTATTATTTTTGGGATGTTATTTGTGTCTCACTAACACTTTATTTTTTTATTACTATTATTAATTTTATTATTAGTTAGTATTAATTTTTTTAATTTTACTAACTAATTATTGTTGATTTTTTAGGATTATCATTAATTTTTATTATTAACTATTATTATTAGTAATTAGTATTAGTTATTATTAGGATTATTGTTATTAAATATTATTATTACTAACTATTATTATTAGAATTAGTATTAGTTATTATTAGGATTATTGTTATTAAATATTATTATTACTAACTATTATTATTAGAATTAGTTTTAGGATTATTAGGTTTAGTTTTAGTAGGCCCATTAGGTGTAAGAAAAAACCTAAATTGACTAATATAAAAAAGGTTTTGTAAACAAAAAAGGGGGGCTGCAGAAAAAAGGACCAGGAGGAATTCAAAAAAAGAAGAAGAAAAGTCACGCATGGAAGAAGGGTGCTGGATTTTTTTTAAAGCTTTTCGCGTCGTTTGAGGGTTAAAGGAGGATCCGTTGCAATTCATAATCACCAAGCGAAATTGGCCTAGTGGCAAAGGGATCGGCTATGAGGTTTAATACGCAGGGGCACCGGTTTGACCCCCACTGGCGCCATATATTTTCTTTGCTTTTTCTTCTTCTTGATTCCCTTTAAAGTTACCAATACATTAGGGTTTGTCCAATCTCACTGCCCATTTGGCAAAGAAAACATTAACCCTTAATTAATTCTCTTCTCGACCCGACTAAATCTATTAGTCGCATTAGACAAGAGATAAAAAAAATATGATATTTAAAATACATTCAATTTGATGCCCGCGACGATCGAATCTATCGATCAGAGTAACCAGCAATGCCCCATTAATCCGTTAACTATAATGATCAAATCTATTGATCATCGCATCTAACGGTGACATAGGCCATTCAAAAAGCCTTCAAACACCTCCATAATCAATTCTAAGGCGTACAACCCTGTACCCGAACTACGTTGACTCTGATTCTCCCTAAGGAGATACGTAGGCACTTGGATAACCAAGGCGAGTCCTCTTCCCCTTCCTCAAAATCCTAATCAGGTTCAAATCTTGCTGTTCACCCTTCTCATTTCCTTAGCTATTAACTTCTATAATTTTGCCATAAACCTTCATCTTAGATCAAACCTTAGGAAAGGGTTGAGGGTGCCTAACACCTTCCCTCGACCTGATTATAATAATCTTACCCAGATTTCTTAACTGCGTAGGGTTTCCTATTCGCCCTTCAGAATAGGTGGCGACTCTAAATCTTTATTTTTATGGCAGGTTGCTACAAAATCATTAGTAGATTTTTCTCGTATACCATTTTTTAATAAAAATATATGGATCATAAAGAGAGGGTAAAGAAATAATTATTGATATTATTGAATGAATAAAAAATTGAATTACATGATTTATATACAACTAACTAACTTATATACTTAGTAACAAACCCTAAACCCTAATTAACTTACGTTTGGGCCACACATCTTGGATTATATCACAACATACCCCGTATAATCCAAGTTGTCGAACATACGCTAATCATAGTCGATCTGAACTATTGCTAATTTCTTTTTAAAATTAAGAAATTTTTCAATTTTCAATCCTTTGATGAAAATGTCGGTCAACCGTGCTTCACTTGAACAACGCCTTGTTAGAACAAGAAATGATCTGATCAATATTCTTAGTTTTGATGATAACATTATATATGAATTTTGTATAAGACAATGTGGTACTTTAATCCTATGCATTTTCCATTTCAGGAAATATATAAAGAGTATGCACAATTCAGCGCAAGAAGCACTGACTCAGAAGGTTCAAGTATGCAACATCAGAACATGCTCTCGCAAGACATCAGAAGATGGTCAAGAGAATCAGAACATGGTCTATGAAGCATCAGAAGAACTTGAGTTCAGAAGCAGAAGCACTGAAGTTCTTATGGTATCACGCTAGAAGCACTTCAAAGTCAGAAGACAAGAAGATGCTCTGCACCAAGCTGAATGACTCTGATATTTAAACGTTGTATCTACAAACATCATATCAGAAGCAAGTAGAAGATGGCAGGCTACGCTGACTGACAAAAGGAACGTTAGAAGCTATTAAAGGCAAAGTCAGTTAAAGCAGGAAAAGCAAGGCTCGAGGTAGTTGACAAAAGAGTGAAACATTAAATGCAAAGCTGTACGAATCACGCAACGCATTAAATGCTCCCAACGGTCATCTTCTCATAACGCCTATAAATAGTGAAGTTCTGATCAGAAGCAAGGTTACCAATTTACGAACAACTCTTTGAATCTTGCTGAAACGCTGTTGAATCAAACTTCATCTTCAACCTCACTTCATTTGTAATATCTTAGTGAGATTTAAGCTTAGAACTTAAGATAAATATCATAGTTGTGATTATAGCTTACTAAGAACCATTGTAATACTCTTGTAAGAATTTGTTTTACATTAACTTGTAAAAGGTTCCTTGAGTGATCAGGTTGTGATCAGAATACTCTAGAAGACTTAGAGGGTATCTAAGTGGAAAACCATTGTAATCAAGATTGATTAATGGATTAAATCCTCAGGTGAGGTAAATCACTCTAAGGGGGTGGACTGGAGTAGTTTCGTTAACAACGAACCAGGATAAAAATCATTGTGCAATTGTTTTTATCTTAAGAGTTTTTAAAGTCACACTTATTCAAACCCCCCCTTTCTAAGTGTTTTTCTAAGGTGCAAGCACTTAACCGTGTTTAGAAAAGATTCAGGAAGAGAAAAACACATAGCTTAAATGGCTGGTGAAAAAGATACATCTACATCTGGCTCTGCTGAGCAAAACAATGGAAATGGAAACAATGGCTACACTAGACCACCAGTATTCGATGGTGAAAACTTTGAATATTGGAAAGATAAACTTGAAAGCTACTTTCTTGGCCTAGATGGTGACCTATGGGACTTGCTTGTGGATGGTTACAAACATCCTCTAAATGATACCGGAGTAAAGCTGTCCAGGAAAGAAATGAGTGATGATCAGAAGAAGCAATTCAAAAATCATCACAAGTCTAGGACTGTTTTGCTGAATGCTATCTCTCACGCTGAATATGAGAAGATATCTAACAGGGAAACTGCCCATGACATATATGAATCATTGAAAATGACTCATGAAGGAAATGCCCAAGTCAAGGAGACCAAAGCTCTTGCTTTAATCCAGAAATATGAAGCCTTCAAGATGGAGGATGATGAAAACATTGAAATAATGTTCTAAAGATTTCAAACTCTAACTGCTGGATTAAGAGTTCTTGACAAGGGATACACAAAGGCTGATCATGTCAAGAAGATCATCAGAAGCTTGCCAAGAAGATGGGGTCCGATGGTGACTGCATTCAAAATTGCCAAGAACCTGAATGAAGCCTCTCTTAAAGAGTTGATCAGTGCTCTGAGGAGTCATGAAATAGAGTTGGACGCTAATGAACCTCAGAAGAAAGGCAAGTCTATTGCATTAAAATCTAATTATAAAAAATGCACTAACGCTTTTCAGGCTGAAGAAGAAGATTCTGAAGAATCAGAATCAGAAGAAGAAGATGAATTGTCCATGATCTCCATAAGGGTAAGCCAACTCTGGAAAAGCAAACAAAGGAAGTTCAAGAACTTCAGAAGTTCTAAGAAGCTTGAAAAAGGAGAATCTTCTGGAAGCAGAAGATATGACAAGAAGAAGGTCACGTGCTTTGAATGCAATGAGCCAGGACATTACAAGAGTGAATGTCCAAAGCTTCAGAAGGAGAAGCCCAAGAAGAAGTATCATAAGAAGAAAGGTCTTATGGCAACTTGGGATGATTCAGATTCATCAGAATCAGAATCAGACTCTGAAGGCGAGCAGACAAACATTGCGCTGATGGCCACAGTTGATGATGGATCAGAATCTACATCAGAATCAGATTCTGAAGAGGTATTTTCTGAACTATCTAGAGAAGAGTTAGTTTCCAGTTTAACAGAACTTCTGGAACTCAAGGCTCATCTTAGTATCAAATACAAAAAGCTGAAAAAGCTATTTGAATCTGAAAATAAGAAGCTGGAAGTAGAAAATTCTGAACTGAAGGAAAAAGTTTTAAAATTATCCAAAGATGTTGGATCTCCTTCTGACCCATAAAAGTCTATTCCTAGTCTGAACAATATTCTTAAAGAATATGACTTGAGCTTTAGAAAGTTCTTATCTAGAGGTATTGGAAGAAGTCAACTTGCCTCTATGATATATGTTGTTAGTGGAAACAAGAGAGTTGGCATAGGCTATGAGGGTGAAACCCCATACAAACTTGAACCTGTAGATGATATGAAAATCACATACAAGCCATTGTATGATCAGTTCAAGTATAGCCACTCCCATGATATTAGGCTCACATCACATGCTAAAAGCTTTCACATTATTCACACTAAGAAGCATGTGACACAACCTAGGAAATATCATGTAACTTAGAATACGGATTATCATAATGTTCCTCCTGTTAATTATCATGCTAAACCCTAGTTCAATCAGAACTTGAGGAGAACTAACAAGAAAGGACCCAAGAAAATGTGGGTACCTGTTTACGGTGATTTCCGGTAAACAACCGCTAGTCTTCCAAACTATAATAAATATGATTTGGTTACTCGCAGGATCGACTAGATTGATCCTAGGACATAGTCAAAAAGATTGTTATTGATGGTCATTCGAACCATATCTATGATTCATCTTGTCAATAAGAATTACTTCGAACGAAACAAACAAAATTAGCAATCACTTCGTTATACACGTGAGTATAACTTCAGCGAAAGGTAAGTCAAGATAAAATATGAGATGAAACTGTAAAAGTGCAAAAATCTTAAAGTGCAGAAATGTTAAATACTTCAAAGATAAATGACATGAAAATAATGAGTACAAAAACGTAAATGGCAAGAAGTAAATGAAATGCAATAATATTGAAAGATACTTGAAAATAAAGGGAAAATACACGTATTAAAATGGTGGTGTCATACGTACATTTCTCAGCGAACTCTTTCTCTTTAACACTTGATACTTGAGTAATATGTGAGTGATTTGTACAAAATGAACACACGGAATCCTAATATTAAGACCCTTATTTATACTAGTTTCGACCTTAACGGTCCTACGCTAATCTAATGCCACGTTTCTCATAAGAACCTCAGGAACGCCATTTGTCTTTAGACAGTTACGAAACCGTCTTTGAATTTCAAATCCTCCCGCCTAAGTCCTTCTTCGACGCGTGGCAGTGTATTTAACATTAAAACACTACAAAAGCACGCTAAGTGTCAACACTTAACATATTTCACGAAATCTGTCTAAGTCTTCGAAGACATATACTCCTACTAGCTTCAGCATTCACTATCTTCGTTATAACTTAGAAATCTTCATTCTCGAAGCATGGCCATCAGGAGCCATTTTTATCTTCAAAGATGGTCATCAGTAACCATCCTTCCTTCGAGTTTTAATCCTTCGAAGGACCATGTTTGCAAAACGAAATCTTCAGCTAACAAATTGCCCCCAATAAATGCCTATTTCGAAAAACAAGAGAAATAGGCGTTTCTTGTCGTCATAAGATTTCGTCCCTTACTTATCTTTGAAAGTTCCAAGATTGCTGACTGACGTCATAATCATTGATGACCCTGTTTCCAAAAACGTCTTGTCATTTTCAAAGATGTCTTCTCATAACTTACATTCCCACGTTTTTGACCTTACTTCTTGATCATTACTCCTACATACTAGGAGTAAAGCTAATTTATTCGACCGCCGTTGGATTAAATCAATGCCTGCCGCGTGTCTCTTGGTTTTTACCCAAAAGATTTAAAAGGGTTTCCGTTAAACCTTTAAATACTTGACCTTGCACTTTTATACACCTTTCACTCCTATTTCTCCATTCTCCTTCAAAAGAACAACTTCAGTCCCTTCAAAAACCTATTTTCTTAATCAAACTTCTCCATGGCTTCACCTTCAAATGTTCTTCATCCTGTTCTAAAGCTCCAAAATCCAACGCAGTTAGGAGAACAAGAACACATACCAAACCCTAATACTGCAGAGGCGCGCGCTATCTACGTTTCTCAGGTAATCATCCCCTTTGAACTTTCTGGAAAACCTCTTGCTTTTATGGGTCCGTTACCAGGCGAAGACAATCCATCTATGAACAAATTCTTTCCTGCTTATTATAAAACTAGACCCTTAGTTAGTAAGATTAAGATCGATGAAGATGGACATTCATCTCTAGGAGAACCTGATAATGCTGAAGAAGCTTCAACTGCAACCCCTTTGGTCTTGACGAAAATTAGGTTAAACTATATGACCAACTTTGTGAAAGTGTTTAGGTCAATCCCGTTAGCCAAAGATCCTGAACTATACTATGCCTGGTTAACGAAAGTAGAAGGAAAGAAGGAATCCTTCTGGAAAACATTAGGAATATATGATTTAATTCAATTATCCAAAACGGGCTTAGAGTATAACCAACCCATGTTAGTAGCAGCGGTTCACTTCTGGGATGCTTCCCACAACACCTTCCACCTTCCATGTGGAATGGTTACCCCCACTCTTTTCGATATAGCTGCTATTACAGGACTTCGACCAACTGGGGAAACCTTTGACCCAAATGATATGGATACTGATACTATTAATTTCAATGAGGCAACAGTCACTTACACTGCATTTATTCAGAAGTACCATAACACAACGCAAGCAGAGGTCTCCGATGAGGAGCATATTGCTTTCCTAGCACTATGGCTCTCACGATGTGTTTTCTGCTCAAGGTCCATACAGGTTGCAAAGAGATATCTTTGTATGGCTAATCAGCTACATGCTGGAAAGAAACTCAACCTGAACCAGCTAATCCTAGGATTTCTTTATGAGAACCTTAGCGAAGCCGCGAACCTTACTAAAAACTACAAAAATGGAACTTTGCTTTTTGCTGGTCCTTTCTGGCTATTGCAGTTGTGGCTTAACGCTACTTTTGAAACTCATCTTCCCTTTCGAGGCATCGTCAATGAAGAAGATAATAAGATCAGAAATCGAACTGTAGAAGGAACCAGGTTGGCTTACCTAACTCCGAAAGAAGAGACTGGGAAACTCCGTGAACACTTTCTAGCATATATAATGATGTTCGCCCAGCGTAATCAATTCGATCCTTCCATGGCTCCGTTCGTACACAGAACAGTCGGTCCTGAGTGGTTCACTCGAAGGTTCCCATCAATATCTCAGGATCAACAAACTGAGTCTATGGAAATTTGGGAAGCCTTTCTTACTCCAAGGCTATTTTATCACCGTCTTCGACCATCCAAAGGCCAATGTGTTCTTGTCTGCTACCAACCAAATCTAGTCTCGAGACAGTTTGGGTTGGTTCAAATAAAACCCAAATGTTTGTACGATAAAAGGAACCATATGTGTTTCCATACCTTGCATTTATCTGAAGAAGAGTGTGAATCAAAAATCAACAAATATGTTGGCGTTACCAATCTCTCTCCTATTTCCTTCGAACCTGCTTTTTATTCTACACCAGATTTTCACCAATGGTGGACGGGTTATTACACCACACAAATCTTTGATGCCGATAGTCTTATTCAAGAACTAACTACAGCTTTTGCAGATGTGCAGGAGAATTTTCACAAAGGTACTTCGACTCATATTAAAGAAATCCAAGCCTTTCAAAAATTCTTTGAAACTATCTACAGGCCTGATGATCTTAGTCGGACCGTTCGTGAAGCTGCAGTCATTTTACGCGAAAAGTTTTCCGCTAAACTGGATAAGTTAAAATTGCCCCCGTCTGTTCGACCAGAACTACGTTATGAAGTGGCTTTCAAACTTAATCCTCCAAGATTCCCTCCATTGCCAAGTGCTGATTTTGGTGTGGCCCTAAGCCCTCCTTTTCCAGACTGGTTTGTGTGTAGAAACGCTTTCAAAATTCTTCAAGAAAGTACTAAAAAACGCGCCGAACGAGTGGTTCCGACTAAGCATACCTTGGATACTTTCAAAGGGCATCTTCATATAGATCTTGTACATGTTCGTGTCTTGACTCCAATACCTGAAGGTTTGGGCTCAGGCAATCTTTCGACTAACTTTTTCTTTTCTTTGCTGATATACTGATCCCAGTTTCAACTACAGCCGTCGCTCGAAAGAGAAAGATCAAAGAAGCTTCCGCACAAAAGGATTCTGAAGCGTCTAAGAGTAACAAGCCGAATGAGAGTGATTCTGTCACCACTGATAAGAGGCCCACGGTACATACCCACTTTATATTCTAATCTTGTACAATCTATGAGTAGTACTTACTTTGCTCAATTCATATTTTCCAGAGCTCGAAACCCCCGGCAGGTTCGAAGCGGAAAGTCTCTTCAACGGTTGTCTCAGATGATGAAGACAAATCTCCTTCTCGTACTAGGCAAGGACATGGAAAGAGACAAAAAGCTGTTACCCCTTTGGGAAAAGAGAAAGGGTCAGGTTCCTCTAAAGTCGTTTCCTCTAGCGACAAGGCGTCTTCTGAAGAATCACCTTTAAAAACTGCCAGCAATGCTTTTGTTGTCGAAAGCCACAATTCGAGTCCAGACAATATTCCACCCAAGGTATTTGGGCTTCAACCCGAAATCATCTTATAAATTTTAACTAAACGATCAAATTAACATCTTACCTTGTTATTGCAGGATGATACTGGCACTGCTACTTCGGATCTTAAGGCTTCCGACCTTACCATTAATGTCGACAAACTCCAAGGTAATCATAACCTCTTCATTTTCATCAATAAACTCCTCAGAACTTTGTCACTATGATTAATTCTGGTTTGTTTAACGCAGATGTTTCTCAAAACAAATCTCATGTTCTCTCACAAGTTCTTAAAGATGCTAGGCCTCTTGCCACCATCTTTCCTAATGGGCCAGTCGAAGAAAGCCATTCCACTGATGAATCCCCACCTACCCACCAAGGTAAAAACCTGGGAGAAGATCATCCATGCTCAGGTAGTGATAATGCGAATCAGCGACCAAATGGTAGTGAAGATACTGTGTCTGAACAAGATGCCATGGAGGAAATTTCTAAACCGGATAAAAACAATCCTCAAGAAACTTCAACCTTTGACACAAAAGTTGCTCCTGGGGTAACTTCGACGCCTATCTCTGCGCAACTTACTCCTTCAGAAACTGGAACAGCTTAAGCAAACTGACCCCCTCAGTTTCCTGAAGGCCATGATGAATGTGAACACTACTTCGTTTTCTGAACTTGATGTCTCTCCAGCTGTTCCTGTAGAATCTGGTGACAAGGAGGACATCCCTGGTCTCCTTCGTCAGATAAAAGAAAAATTCTTTGAGACCAACCTTGCGGATGTTCTTAGTCAGAATCCTACTAAGAGTCATAGCTTGAATCAACTTTTGAAGAAAGTGGACTTGTTTCAAGTCTCAAAAGAAGTTTCAGAGGTAATTGTCTTGCTAGGTTCTCTAGTCGAACAACTCCAGGCCAATATTCTTCGAAAACAAAATGTCGACGATCAGTTAAGCGAAAAAATGGCCTCTCACAACTCTTCATGGAACTCTGCTATGGATGCAACCAAACAAGGTGAGGCCCTCAAGCTTATACATTCAGAGAATCAGAAAGTATATGACGACTGTGAGAAGAATATCAACTCCTGGAAACAAGAGATAAAAGTACTCGAAGAGAAAATAAAGGAAGCTGAAACTCGTCAGGCAACCATTCAAAAGGCCAACCAACAAGATTTGCTCGAAGTGGCGCAATTGGGGATTAAACATTTCGAAACTGCCCAAAAGTTAGTGCCAAAGATTGAAGGACTGAAGAAACAACGGGCATTACTCGAGCTTCGTATGTCTTCATGGGAAACTCAATATTCGAAGATCAAAAATAGTCTCCCTGAGGACTTCAACTAGTTACCTCAAACTCTGTATTTTGTTATAATGCTGCACCTTCGTTTTGTAACCAAACCCTTCATGGAGATATATATGTATGCTTGACTTTTATTTTTTCACTTTGTCCATGTTTCCAATATTCGCAAGCACTATTTTTCAGCAAATCTTTCAGATTCTGCCAAAATATATTTTCAAATTTTCCACAGTGATTTCAATTAATGCAACACATATGATCTGACTATCCTTCGCAGCATCCTTACTCTTAGACTTGACGTTTCTACTCCCTTAGCCGTAATCATCATTAAATGGTGACATCACTTTCTTCAAAACGTTTCTTTGAGACGTGCGTGCATCAGTTTTCATGATTACTTCTCAACTTCCCAAGGCGGGAAACGGCAGAAGCCATAACTTCTCTTTTTGGAATACCAAACGCAGTCCAATCAATCATTAAAATTTAAACCGCCCCTTACTGCCCCAGGTCTATATAAGGGCTTAACATCACATTTATCTCTTCATTCTTGTTTTATCAACCTCCGTCTACAATTTCATTTTTCTTGCATTTCCTTAAACACAAACAACAGAAAAAGTATCCTTTTTTTTTCTAAGCTCTCTTTTCTGAAATGGATGTACCTCTTTCTTATAACAACATCAGAGCTTGTATCAAAAAGGAGTTCAAAATTTCTGAGGAAGAACTTGAGGACAACTTCATCAGCCTCAATACTCTCTTTGCTAACCAAGAGCTGGATTTCTACTATGGCGAAATCCTGGAGGGTTCTGTTTACCCTAACATGCTAGCAGATTTCTGGATGTTTGCGTCTCTACGCATAGATCCCGAAGGTAGAACCACAATAGTCTCTGAGGTTCGACATGCTCATCTTAGCATCACTCCTACCACCAATGCTAACTTGATGAGATGTAACAATTCTGGGGAGACTTTTGATGATAACTGCTTCAACATGACCACTCATCTTTTGTTGAGGACTCTCATGGACAATGATCCTTTCAGTGCCAAGTTTATAAGGATTTGGCATCAAATGCTTGTGGGTAACTTCCATCCTCGGAAGCATGACGAAAATAGCATCATGGTCGAGGACTTAGAGTTGATTCTCTGTGGCCTTCGAGGGAAGAAAATCAACTTTCCCTTGATGATTTTCAAAGGGCTCGTTGAAGCCGTTTCTATGGCTGCTGCCCGTCAAGGGAATGTGACGTGTCTTCCATATGGGAGACTCCTCTCTTACATATTCCTCAAAAAGGGTATAGTGAGGAGGATGCGCACCTCTGGATCTATAGATATGTTCGAGGCAGAAAGCTTGCCTGTGCTGTCCTTAGAAGGACTAGATCAAAGGATCAATTAGCAAGTGTTTGCCCTAGGTTTTCATGTTTTCTTTTTTGTAATCTCAAATGTTCTTGGGTCACGTTCCACTACGCCAAATAAGTTATTTAATAACGTTTTTTTGTTTTTGATAGCACTTAAAAGCGCTATTAACCGCGCCGCTATTGTAAACATTTTTATTTTTATAGCACTTTTAAAGTGCTATTAAAGTTCCTGTTTTTAATAGCGTTTTTCCTTAAGTGCTATCAAAGTTGGCATTTTGCGTGTTTTTTGATAGCACTTTCAAACAAAGCGCTATTATAGGAAACATGTTTGATAGCACTTTCAAACAAAGTGCTAATATATGGCACATGTTTGATAGCACTTTCAAAGAAAGCGCTAATATATGACACATGTTTGATAGCGCTCTCTCTTAAAAGTGCTATTATATGATGTTTCATTAATAGCACTCTCTTCAAAACGCTATTGTAGTACACGTTCTTTTTTCTACACAATTATTTTTTTGGTGTGCAAATATCAAAAAGATACATTTAATTCAATACCAAATAATGCTTTAAGTTACTCATTGCATACATATTATGATCCATAAATACACAATAACATTTTAAACCAAATCCACTTGTTTACAAATATCATAACATAGATAGAGGGCATTTAGTGTACTAAAAAAAGAGGGCATTTGCATAGCCAAATTTTCGAGATGCATGCATTCCAACTAAGAGTACTTCAATCCAAATCCCAAAGCAGACAATCATATTCTCTAAACAAAACACCTAAAAAACAAGAAAGGACAACAAAACAACACCAAATATAGTAACCACACTTCACGAACCAAAAGCGCCGAACCACAATTACAATCACTTAGCTAGGCAAAATAATTGCTTCTTGTTTTCCTGTATCATAAAAGGAATATTGATTATGTATTGTATAATAAATATCAATTCAAGATATATAGAGTAATCAAACATCACTACAATCAAACCAAAAAAGGAAAACAATATATGTATAAAAATTGATTAATATCTATGTGTCCATATAAGAAATTATATATGCAGTACTTAACCAAATAGAATTACAACAACACAAATTTTCCATTAATAAGAAATAACCATAGAGGATAATGCGAGTTTTCAATTTTCACAAAAGTGTGGTAGAAATCTTTAGAAAATATTTAATGTGGGTCTAACAAGAAGCCCATAAAATAAAAAATGGTTGTTATAAACTAATAACAATAAATATTTCAAGTTGTGGACTCATGGTAATCAATAAATTTTCCACTTCAAAGTATATGCAGACTAAAATCATGTGAGCCAACACACATATTCAGTGCAACAATTTGTAATGTATATATATCATCATCATATATACCCATGTACTGTAAAACATAGGGAAACATTATAATAAGTCATGAGCATTCCATCTGGAGACAGAAGATTAAATCATTTCATAATAATTCTAAGTAAGCTTTCATATAGCAGCAACAACATGATAGAAGCGCTACATGCAGGATTAGCACTGCTGTTTTTTATTGTATGCACACCCAGAATTTCAAAATTTGATTTACACCAACAATGTAAAATTATAGGTTAATGTATATCGTAACATAAGGATAGCAATAGATTTCTAGCTTATTAATTAAAAAATAAATAAAACTGAAAATAAATGTTAACCAGAATAAAACCAAAATTATATATACATACATTCTTCATTTCTCCTATTTCTTCATTTTCATTTAGTTTTTTTTCTTCTTTTTATAACAGTATTTCTTCTTTTTATATATACATACATTCGTTATACATACTTAATCTATTACGTAATGTTTCGAAGTTCTCGTACACTTCACTAGTTAGCCATAAGAGCAAAGGTTGGTTATGGCATGTTTTCATGGTGCTGAACCAGAATCAGAGCATCTCCGTATAAGTAGTTTGCATCTGTAAATTATTTCCTGTCATATACGTATCGGTAATTTCGTTACGGCGTTATTCAAAAATAAGCAATTTAGAGCAATGTATTATTTTTTGTAAATTAATACCGATTGTAACTTCTACTATCTATCAATACTATCTATCGATATGACAGTCATCACTGCCACAGTCATAGCGTGTGTTAAGCGGGAGTTATGAATCGAAAGTTATAAAGGGGCAGAAACGATGCTCTCGTTCCAGGAGGTTGTCGGCGAGAGCGGCACTGTTGCTTTAGATCTCCGCAACTATGGGATTCACAATGAGTTTCCAGTTACGGGAAATGATTTTGTGAAGCAAGGCCTCATGCTCATGACCTTGGCATCCACGGATGTGTTCGAGAAGAATTACTTTGTAGCCTGAGTTTGCCGAGATCGATGCTAGACCGATCATGATACCATCATTCCCATTAAAAGGTTTTGGCTAAGATAAGCTTGAGGAGCATGGAGAACGGGAGAATCACACCGCGGACACCGATATCAAAAGATAAGTAACATGCTTTTTATATTCGGTTTATCAAAGTAACATGCTTTCCCATGTCCTCCGCTTTAGGGCAGCTGATAACGTTTGAGAGTAAGTCTCACATTGGACAGTTCTAAAACGCCCGAGGGTTAATTTCAAAAGGTTGGTCGTTCTGATCACATCAACCACGAAAGTATATACTTGAAAATTTTGCGTAAAAATTCCGGTATACAGTGTTTTAAATGTTGATATACAGTGAGCTATCCAAGTTTTCTACTACAATATCACTTATGTGATAAAGTTTACTACTTAATGGCCTGCATCACATATGTGCATTGAAAAATCACACGTGAACAATCCAAATATTTTGAGGTTATCTCGGTGCATGAATTTGTGAGCAGTGATAAAATGCCATCACGTGTAGTGGAGTGTCATGTATAGAATGAAATATTCGTGATAAAATAAAACAAATAAAAGATTTAGCTTACGCGTGAATTTGAGACAAGATTTTCAGCAATACTCTTTTGCAGATCAAGTTTGAGCTTTCAAAGAACTAGCAGTATCCTACAAAATATTAAAAGCATATAATGCATTTTTCAATGAACTAACTTCAGCTAATCAAAACAAATCCAAAGTTGTAAGAATACAACATAACCATTACACCTTCATTCTAACAACAACAACATCACAATTCTTTAAATCTAAATATTGTTTTATTCTTGAAATCATTGTTAGACAATGAGTGACTAAAGTTAACAATATTGATTGTGATGCAAAATATAGACTCTGTATGAAAAAGACTGTTGACAAGGTTCCTTCAACACTGATTCAGCCCTCTCAATCTCAAACTATCAACATCCATCCACCATACAACTTTCCTGCAAATCAAACCTCAACTTTACTCCTCTCTAACAAAATGGTTGTCCATCAATCTCACTCACAAATTTATTCTCCACCTGATTTGAACATGAGTGGACTGAGTCCTTCAACACTAATTCAATCTCAAAATATCAACAGCTCCTCAATCATCCATCCACCTCCTTTCCTATATATCATCAAACCTCTACTTTCCAACTCTTGTTAACCAATCTACAACTTCACTTGGATTTCCTACAACATTCAACTTCCATGACAGTAGGGCTACTAACTTCCCTTTACAGATCTCAAATCATCCTTTCTTGTTTCAAATGAATTCACATCAGACACCTGCTTCTTCAAAATGCAAGCATTTGGGATTATGATTGGTATCAAAAATACATGAAAAGGGAACCTCAGTTACTTCAATTTCCCCACAATTCCTTACCGGTTTGGGAGACTGACAAAACAAGTCAAAATAGTCAAATGAAGAATTCACAGCAGGCACATAATCTAGATCCATTTATTGTTGAATCATTTGCTTCTTTGGATCACAGCAGGTACATAATCACAGCAGACACTTTAGAGGATATTACAAAGATGGGGGGATGCATATAAGAAGAGGATCTCATTAATGTTTGCAGGTGCTTTCAAGAAGAGGATGTCACTAATGTTATGTTAAGCTGGCATTAGTATGTTGATTCTACTTGATCAATCAATAGTTATTTTCACATAACACAAATTATATCACTCATAACCATCAATTCCACAACAAATACAAAATAAAAATCAAAAGGTGGAAAGCAAAAGAAAACAAAGAAGCAAATCGGAGCAAAGGTTCGAGATTACCGACACTAACGCAAACGAAACACGCACGTACAGATCGAAGGAATCTCAGTCCAAAATCCCTATGTTTCTAAACTTCTGATTCAAACAAAACAAATAAGTAAGTGAAAAAAGCTCAAAATAATAAAGAATTTGTATACCTATCTTCAAAGATTCCGACGATGACTTCAACTTCGGTACAGTCTCAGGTAGTTTCCTCTTTCTGGTGATGAATCTGGGTTCGTTTTTTATTTCTGGTGGAGAATCAATGACTGACGAGGAAGAATCAATGGCCACCGAGAAGAATCGACGATACAGTGGTGTATCGATGGGTGACGGTGGTGAATCAATGGTGGGCTTACCGGAAATGTGCGCCTATCGATGGGTGACAATGGTGAAAAAGAGTCTGTCGATTTTTGCAATGAATGACCAAAATTGAAGTGGAAGATTAGGGGTTTTTTGTGGTGAATTACCAAAATTGTGAGCCAAAATGAAAAGTTTGTAGATATAAACAATAGAGATTTCATTTAGATGCTTAACATTGAAACGTGTTTTGTTTTTTTAATTTTATTAATTATTAATATTTAGAAAAACAATAGCGTTTTTCATAGAAACGCTAATATAGGCTAGTTTAATATTAGCGTTTTCCAGAAGTGCTATTTTAGTGAATAAAAGTAATAGCATTTTTTTAGAAGTGCTATCTTAGTGTATAATATTAATAGTGCTTTGAGAAAAGTGATATTATACTGAAGTATAATAATAGCGTTTTTCCACAAAGCGCTATTAAAATCACATTGATTGTATTCTATAATAGCGTCTGATCATAAAGTGCTATTATAAATGTGTTTTTTCCTTTTTAATAGCACTTTTTATTAAAGTGCTATTAAATTAGGCGATACAAAATATCAATTTTGGCGTAGTGTTCTTAGATCTCTTTTGTAATGCATGCACTTTTGCCTTTTAAATGACAAATATTTTGGTGTTTCTCTGTCTCTTTACTTTACCTATCATATATTTTGATTATAAAGTCATTTTGGTAATGGTTTGACCATTTTGGCTTTCGTAGTACCTTGAATATCTACGTTTTTGCAATCTTTACTTCGTACATGCTTGGTTTATATCTCTTCAGATATTTCCTGTTTACTCTTAAGATCCTACGATCTTCTGCTAACTCTTCAATTTCGTAAGCATTATTCGAAAATACCTTTAAGATTCGAAAGGGTCCTTCCCAGTGTGGGGACCATTTACCAAGTGCCTGATTCTTTCGATCTATAGGTAAAATAACTTTCCAAACTAGGTCATTATTAATAAACGTTTTACCTTTCACCTTTTTGTTGTATGCTCTGGATACTCTTTCCTTTTGTCTTTTTATCATCTCCAACGCTCGAAGTCTGTCTTCGTCCAGATCTACTAATTCATTCATCATTAACTCCCAGTATACGTTGGGAGGAATATCTGCCTGTCTTTGTATCCTTACTGACTGCAGATATATCTCGATTGGGAGTACTGCGTCATGACCAAACGTCAGTTGGAAAGGCATTGTATTTGTAGCTTCTTTTGGAGACGTTCGACAAGCCCAAAGTGCTTGGTCCAAAATTTTATGCCAATTCTTGGGTTTCTTCCCCACATGTTTTTTGATAAGGCCAATTATTATCTTGTTTGCTGCTTCAACTTGTCCATTTGCTTGAGCATAGTAAGGTGTAGAAGTAAATAATTTGAAACCTATTTCTTTGGCGAAGTCTTGCATTTTCCGCCCAGTAAAGACCGATCCTTGATCAGTAGTTATACTTTCTGGGATTCCAAATCTGTATATAATATGTTTCTGAATAAACTCAATCACGGCCTCTTGATCCACATTCGCCAGTGGTATTGCTTCGACCCATTTTGTGAAGTAGTCTATTCCTACTAATATGTATCTTTGACCTTTAGACGACTTGGGGTGAATTTCTCCAATCAAATCTAGTGCCCATCCCCTAAAAGGCCAAGGTTTCACTATTGTACTTAATTCGTTTGCTGGGGCGTGTTGGATACCTGCATGTTCTTGACATTCTTGACACCCTTTCGCAAACTCTATGCAGTCTTTTAACATGGAAGGCCAATACATTCCATAACGAAACAGAAGCCATTTCATTTTGTGTCCTGCTTGATGTGCACCACATGCTCCACTGTGTACATTCGAAAGAGCTAAATATGCTTCTGCTTCACCCAAGCATTTCAACAATACACCTTCAGGAGTTTTCTTAAACAATTCGTTTCCCATCATGAAATATGACAGGGCTCTATACTTTACCTTCCTGTCTGTATCTGTCGAAGGATGTTTTAGATAGTTTATTATTGGACTCCTCCAATCTGTATCTGCCAATGAGTCTATGTTTAGTATTTTGAACTCTTCTTTGTTGGCGTAACCTAATTATGAATTCTCCAGATCACTTGGGGAAAGTTTAGTAGACATTGCTCTCCCTCTTACTTCAATCAATTCTTCTAACTTCTCTTTTGATACCTTGTATCCTGAAGCTAGCTGTGCCAAGTCATTTGCTTCTTGGTTGTTGGTCCTTGAGACGTGTTTTAATTCCACATATTCGAATTTCTTGAGCAACCTATTTGCTATGACAAAGTACATGATCAAATTTTCTTTGATGCATTTGTATTCCTTTGTCAGTTGTTTAATGACCAATTTAGAGTCTCCTTTAATTTCGACTCTGGTTGCCCCCAATTCTAACAAAGCTTCAAGTCCAGCGATTAATGCTTCGTATTCAGCTTCGTTGTTGGAGCATAAAGGGCCTTCGATTTTATACTTAAGCTTTGTTGGAATTCCATCAGGAGAAATTATTAGTATTCCAACTCCGGTTCCCTCTCTATGAGTCGAGCCATCGAAATATAACTTCCAAGGCTTTAGATCCACATACTGTTGATGACTCTCAACTACTGCATGGTCGACAATGAAATCTGACACAATTTGACCTTTCATCGCCTTGAGAGGCTAAAATATCAGTGAATATTCAGTAAGGGCTAAAGCCCATTTACCAATTCGACTATGCAATATCGGCTTAGATAACATATGTTTAATAACGTCACAATGAGACGAAACATAAACATCAACTGGCTTTATATAATACTTAAGTTTGATACAAGAGAAATACAAGCAAAGGCAGAGTTTTTCTATCGCGGTATATCTAGTCTCTGCGTCATTGAGTACTCTACTTAAGTAATAAATGGCTCTTTCGATGCCATTTTCATCTTCTTGTGCCAACATGCTGCCTATTGTTTTATCTGAAGCTGAAATGTATAGGCGCATGTGTTTCTTCCCATTTTGGGGAGATAGAATTGGTGGATGAATCAAGTATTGCTTAATTTTATCAAAAGCTTCTTGATGTTCAGCACGCCATTCAAATTTTCCCTGCTTAAGCCGTAGTAGAGGTGAGAAAGCTTGCGTGCGTCCACTCAAATTAGAGATAAATCTTCTTAAGAAGTTTATCTTTCCCAATAAAGATTGCAGTTCTTTCTTCGTGGATGGAGACTTGGTTTCCATTATAGCTTTCGTCTTATTTTGGTTGATTTCTATCCCTTTCTTGTGGACTACGAAACCCAAGAAATCACCTACCTGCACAAAGAAAGCACATTTGAGGGGATTCATCTTCAGGCCATGTTTCCTCATTCTTTCGAATGATTGGCCCAGATGATTGAGATGACTGATATCTGAGGTAGACTTTACTATAATGTCATCTATATATACTTGCATGAATGTTTCTATAAAGTCATGGAATATAGAATTCATTGCTCTTTGATAGGTTGCCCCGGCATTTTTTAAACCAAAAGGCATTACAACCCATTCGTAAGTACCTATTGCCCCTGGGCAACGAAATGCCGTTTTGGATACATCATCTTCTGCAATAAAGATCTGATTGTATCCAGAATATCCATCCAACATGCTCAAATACTCGAAGCCTGCGGCTGAGTCTACTAGCATTTCTGCCACAGGCATGGGATATTCATCTTTAGGAGTGGCTGCATTGAGATCACGAAAATCTATGCATACTCTTAATGAACCATTCTTTTTAATTACAGGTACTATATTAGCAATCCATTCAACATACCTTGTAGTTTGGATGAACTTGCAACGTAGAAGCCTTTGGACCTCTGCTTTAATCTTTGAATGAATATCCGGCGCGAACCTCCTGGGAGTCTGCTTTATAGGTTTCTTCCCTTCTTTTATTGGTAATTTTAGTTCGACCAAATCTCTTCCTAGCCCAGGCATCTCATCGTAATCCCAAGTAAAACAATCTTTGTTTTCTTTTAACATTTTGATGACCGTCGCTTTTAGTGCTGGTTTTAGTTTCGCGTTGATGTACGTTATCCTCTTTTGACCTTCGTCTCCAAGATTTACTTCTTCGAGTGGATCTTGGGCTAACATCTTTATGTTTGATGCCATTGGGTCCTTTTCGAATCCCAGAGGCTCTTCATCGTAAATTGCGTCTAACCTCTGACTCGATTCCTCTCCTATGATCTCTTCGACTTGAACCGGATCTCCAAGGGATTTAGAACTCGTATGTATCTCTGGATCTGTCACTTCTTTTTTGGTTAGAACTGTGTTAATCATTACATTTGATAATTCGGCTTCGAGAGCCGCCTTTCTTTTGTTCTCGGCTACGTAAGCCGAAATCTTTTCGAAGAAGGAAGACTCAGACATTATTAATGTCATCGTCCCAGCCTGTTGGCCGTATTGGTGGATAATTCTCCAACGGTGCTGTATCTGTTGGGCCATCCATGATCTCTCTGTCCCACTGGAATCCATTTGGGTGTAGAGTTAAATAGTACAACGCATTCTTATTTGGGGTATACATCTCCTCTGCAGCATGACAAGGACCTATGTTTGCCAAGTTTCTATCGAAGTTAGTTTTATTAACTTGGTTAACTTCAGCCATATAGTAACTCTGATCCCCTTCGATATTCTCTACTATACCATCTTCTCTCCAAATGGTTACCGTCTGATGGATTGTTGAAGGCACAGCTGCAACTCCATGGATCCACTCTCTCCCAAGCAAAAGGTTGTAGTTTTCTTTTACTGGTATAACCATAAACATAGTTGGCCTCGTGACTGATCCCACGGTTAAATTCACCTGAACAACTCCTAGTGTTTGTCCTATCTTGCCTTCGTAGTTAGATAAAACCATGTTGTGTGGCCTTATATCAGTATCGAACATACCAATTCTTTTCAGCATGTATTGGGGCATTAGGTTCACTGCTGCCCCCCCCCCCCCATCGACTAGGACTTTATTAATGCCAACATTTTCAATTTTAGCCCTTATATAGAGTGGTTTCAAGTGATTTCGCATACCTTCATCGGGCCTCTCGAAGAAAGCGTTCTGTTCTTCAACTGCACCATTATTCAGCACATAGTAACACCCAGGTCTGTGTTTCTCCATTTCTTCGATATCAGCCTCTTCGCAGTCTTCAACTTCAGTTTCCTGATTAAACTCATGAGGGAGCACAGACACAACGTTGCAGTTGAGGTTTATAGATGACACCCCATCAGAATCGAAATCATTTGTCATTCTATCTTCTTCTTTCCAAGAACTGGAATGCATCTTTTCTTCTTCATCCAAGATCTTTTCAGCTTCAAATAGTCTGCGTTCCACCGGAGGTTTGCTTGACTTTGCCCCCTGATGTGGGACTTGGTTGCTACTAGACTCTCCAGCTTCTCTTGGCCTATATTCCCTTTGAGCTTTTTTCATTCTCTGGTGCCTTCTCCACTGGGATCGGGACATAGTATTTTTTCCTTTGTAATTCTCCAATCGATAAATCTCTCGATTTGGTTTTTGGAATTGCTTCCTATATGCCATTGCAGTCCTTCCTCCTTGGTCCTAACTTCGCCATTTGTTGGTTCTTGCACCAGCTTGCACCCATCTGTCCCTGGGTACATCCGCAGGAACTTTGAATGTTACCCTTCGAGCTCTAGGATGTGGGCTATCGGGTCTTTTTGTTGGGGTCCATATGTCGAAACCGTATAGGTTAGGACGCAATCCCTGAGTTTCTCGACCCATGTAGCAGTACACACGTTTGAATGATCGTGCCAGCATTTCATCATAGACTGCCCCACATCTGGGACAAAGTGCAACTTCAGTGTTTTCCCTGTGACATCTGACCAAAAATCCCACTAAGCTTTCCTCCATCTTTGGGTACACTTGTAGCAGAGGGTTTGGTTCTCTCCCAGGGTGTTCCCATCTTTCGCGTCGAGCCCTTTCGAAGTTAGCTTCGACCCTTCGATTCAGCATGATCGAACATCTTGGACACATCCATTGTTTTCCGCCATTCCTTTCATGGCAATTCCAGAGGTAGTCCTTGAGGCTTTCTCCTCTTGGAGGAATTTCAATGCCCCCCTTTTGCCTTGTCAACCATGTCTCCAATTCGCCAAATTCAGACACTGGACGTCTGGCGCTGACCATGTTAACAACTGCTGGAGGAACTTCAGAGATCTGGATTTTCTGGAGCTTCACCCTGAGGTCTTCAGTGGCCTCGCTGTTCTCTCCCCTCGAACCTTCAGTTATCTCTGTCTTGGAAGATTCTTCAACATCAGTATTGAAGATTGCACCATCATTTAGGCTTTCAGTAGCCTGCTCTCCATTGAACACCGTTTTAGTTTCCGTAACTTCGACTTCAGATGCCTCTACCATGTTGATATCCAATGGCTCACAGAGGCTAGTGTCAGCAATGTTCAGAGGATTTGTGTCGACCCTCATGTGGCTCTTGGTCTTGTCAGCAAATTTCAACCTCCCATCTTTGATAGCATTTTGAATTAGATCCCTGAAAAGAAAACATTGTGAGGTTTTATGGCCCAAAAAACCATGATATTTACAAAAACCTCTCTTCTTCCGTTGTTCTAACGGAGGAATTTTGGAATTTGGAGGCAGTATCATTTGGCCATCTTTTACTAGTAAATCAAATATTTCATCACACTTGGTGACGTCGAATGTGTAAGTTTTCTTAGGGAATCTATCGTTCTTATCGCTTTCTACTGGGTTTTTTCCATTTGCAGGGTTGAGTAGTTTGCAGGCATAAGGTGGCGCTTCCTTCAGTTCAGCTAAATCTATTTCGACTTCTTCAGGGTTGTATGAGTCGTTAAAAAACTCATCATCAGCATCCTCCGTTTCGACGTACGCTACCCTTTCCTTTTTATAGTTTTTATTTGCCTTAGCCTTTTATGCCTTCAAGCGTTCGACTTGTCGAACCCTATCTGCCAATTGGGCCATATCCCTAAGGTATTGGGTATCTAGTTTCTTCCTAATTGAATAATCTAGACCACCCGCAGCCATTTCGACTAGTTCATGCTCTGGGACTGTTGTGAAACACCTTGATTTCAACAGTCGGAACCTATTTAAGTAATCATCAATTGGTTCTGTAAACTTCCTCTTAATACTGGCTAATTCTTTCAGACTTATCTTGGTTTGACCCATGTAGAATTGTTCATGGAACAACCTTTCTAAGTGTGCCCAAGCATCTATCGAATTTGGTGGCAAAGTAGTGAACCAAATGAAAGCATTCTTTGTTAGCGAACTAGGGAAATATTTGATCCTTAAATCCTCGTTCCCTGCTAAGTCTCCTGCCTCTGTCAAGTATCTGGCGATATGTTCCACAGTTGACTTGCTAGTTTCTCCTGAAAACTTTGTGAACTTGGGTACTTTAGTACCTCTAGGCAACTCTGTTTGCATGATATAATCTGATATGGGGATGTATAATTTGGACGTCGAAGTCCAGTACTAAGGCCGTTATTGGCCATAACCCTTTCTATCATGGCAGTTAGGTTATTTTCTGTAGCCAGATTTTCTCTTCTGACTCTCTGGACGATTTCATCTGGATGTTCGTTCCTACCCACAATCCTTAATCTGGGTCGATCTTCTTCTGTTTCCTGTCGAACGGGGACAGTTCTTTGATTCGAAGCCTCTAAGTTTATTACTTGAGTCCCTTCGATCGTTTCTGTTCTCTGTGGGGCACCTACATTCTTAGTGGCTGTCCTAGACGGGGGAACCACATCTTGTATACGTTCCAAAATGGGCCTCTCTTCTTGATTCAAAGGCTGCTTGTCTTTTCGTCTAGGTGGTGGAACTCCCATGAAATCTGCCATTTTATTCATTTGAGATGATATCTTTTGGAAAATCTCCACGTTTTCCCGATTCGTACTAGTAATATTTGTTGCTAGTGGATTCAAAATTGAAGCCAATTCTTTGGCCAAGACCCCTAACATATCATGGTTGCTTGCATCCATTTCTTGCCGGAATGCTGCTTGATTATTTGTGGTAAAATTGGGTATTTGGGCAGAAAAGCCAGTATTGTGTGCACTTCGACCCACTGAACCAACATTTGGCGAAAACGTCGCATTGTTAGTTGTAGCATATGTAGGTCCTGCCCCTCGTACACCTGTTCCAAATGGGTATGGCGTTCCGTATGGGTAATTTGGCCTCCATTCGAAAGCAGAGTTCGACCCCTGGTTAAATAAGTTATTTGCAGCATTTGTCGAGGAAAGTGGCATCTCCTCCGCGCTTGTGGATGAAGGTGCGGTGGTCGACACGGAAACTGGAATAGTCCCTGATGGTCCTGTATTATTCTCAGGCATAGCCTGGGAATTATCTGCAGGTCTCGATCCATTTGGACCCGGTATATCCCGTGCTCCTTGAGTAGAAGTCGAATTTGCCGCTCCTGATCCTGAGCCTTGTGGGGGATCTTGATCTCCCCCTGCACTGGTCGTAACGGCCATTTTCTTGTTGTACCTTCGTTTGGGAATCGGTTGTGCACTGTTCGTTAACTTACCGTTCCTAAGGTTCATACAAGGTCTTGATATTGTCTAGACACAAATAAAACAATTGATTAAAAACAATCTGCTTGACACTGTCCCACTGGGCGTGCCAATTTGTTTACGGTGATTTCTGGTACACAACCGCTAGTCTTCCAAACTATAATAAATATGATTTGGTTACTCGCAGGATCGACTAGATTGATCCTAGGACATAGTCAAAAAGATTGTTATTGATGGTCATTCGAACCATATCTATGATTCATCTTGTCAATAAGAATTACTTCGAACGAAACAAACAAAATTAGCAATCACTTCGTTATACACGTGAGTATAACTTCAGCGAAAGGTAAGTCAAGATAAAATATGAGATGAAACTGTAAAAGTGTAAAAATCTTAAAGTGCAGAAATGTTAAATACTTCAAAGATAAATGACATGAAAATAATGAGTACAAAAACGTAAATGGCAAGAAGTAAACGAAATGCAATAATATTGAAAGATACTTGAAAATAAAGGGAAAATACACATGTATTAAAATGGTGGTGTCATACGTACATTTCTCAATGAACTCTTTCTCTTTAACACTTGATACTTGAGTAACATGTGAGTGATTTGTACAAAATGAACACACGGAATCCTAATATTAAGACCCTTATTTATACTAGTTTCGACCTTAACGGTCCTACGCTAATCTAATGCCACGTTTCTCATAAGAACCTCAGGAACGCCACCTGTCTTTAGACAGTTACGAAACCGTCTTCGAATTTCAAATCCTCCCGCCTAAGTCCTTCTTCGACGCGTGGCAGTGTATTTAACATTAAAACACTACAAAGGCACGCTAAGTGTCAACACTTAACATATTTCACGAAATCTGTCTAAGTCTTCGAAGACATATACTCCTACTAGCTTCAGCATTCACTATCTTCGTTATAACTTAGAAATCTTCATTCTCGAAGCATGGCCATTAGGAGCCATTTTTATCTTCAAAGATGGTCATCAGTAACCATCCTTCCTTCGAGTTTTAATCCTTCGAAGGACCATGTTTGCAAAACGAAATCTTCAGCTAACAGTACCTAAGGAAAAGATTATTCCCGTTGCAGATATCCTTGGCTGCAAAGAAAACAAAGGAAAGCATGTCATGGTACCTGGACTCTGGGTGCTCTCGACACATGACGGGAAGAAGGTCTATGTTCCAAGACCTGGTGCTTAAATCTGCTGGAGAAGTTAAGTTTGGAGGAGATCAGAAGGGCGAGATAATTGGCTCACGAACCATAAGTACTGGTAACTCTCCTTCTATAACTAATATTCTTCTGGTAGATGGATTAGCTCATAACTTATTGTCCATAAGTCAATTAAGTGACAATGATTATGACATAATCTTTGATTAAAAGTCTTGTAAGGCTGTAAGTCAGAAGGATGGCTCAATCCTATTTACAGGCAAGAGAAAGAACAACATTTACAAGATTGATCTTCAGGATCTTAAGAATCAGAAGGTAACTTGTCTTATGTCTGTTAGTGAAGAGCAATGGGTCTGGCACTGAAGATTAGGCCATGCTAGTTTCAGAAAGATTTCTCAGATTAACAAACTAAATCTGGTCAGAGGACTCCCTAATCTAAAATTCAAATCAGATGCTCTTTGCGAAGCATGTCAGAAAGGGAAGTTTTCCAAACCTGCATTCAAATCTAAGAATGTTGTCTCTTCCTCTAGGCCGCTAGAACTTCTGCACATTGATCTGTTTGGCCCAGTCAAAACAGCATCTGTCAGAGGGAAGAAATATGGATTAGTCATCGTAGATGATTATAGTCGATGGACATGGGTAAAGTTCTTGAAACACAAGGATGAGTCTCATTCAGTGTTCTTTGAATTCTGCACTCAGATCCAATCTGAGAAAGAGTGTAAAATCATAAAGGTCAGAAGTGATCATGGTGGCAAATTTGAGAACAGATTCTTTGAGGTTTACTTCAAAGAAAATGGTATTGCCCATGATTTCTCTTGCCCTAGAACTCCACAGCAAAATGGAGTTGTAGAGCGAAAGAATAGGACTCTACAAGAAATGGCCAGAACCATGATCAACGAAACCAATATGGCTAAGCATTTCTGGGCAGAAGCAATAAATACTGCATGCTATATTCAGAATAGAATCTCTATCAGACCTATTCTTAATAAGACTCCTTATGAATTATGGAAGAACGGAAAGCCCAACATTTCATATTTTCATCCTTTTGGATGTGTTTGTTTTATTCTGAATACTAAAGATCATCTGAGTAAGTTTGATTCTAAGGCACAGAAGTGTTTCCTTCTTGAATATTCTGAACGCTCTAAAGGCTACAGAGTATTCAACACTGAAACATTGATTGTTGAAGAATCAATCAATATCAGATTTGATGATAAGCTTGGTCTTGAAAAGCCAAAGCAGTTTGAGAATTTTGCAGATATAGATATCTTAATTTCAGAAGCTGAAGAACCAAGAAGCAAAGTATCAGAAGCTGAAGAACCCAGAAGCAAAGTATCAGAAGCTGAAGAACCCAGAAGCAAAGGATTAGAAGATCAAGTTGCTGCTTCTTTTGAGAATCTCAGAATTTCTGAAGAGCCAACTGTCAGAAGATCTTCTAGACTCAACTCCGCTCACTCAGAAGATGTTATTCTTGGAAAGAAGGATGATCCTATCAGAACAAGAGCATTCCTTAAGAACAATGCAGAATGTCAATTAGGTCTTGTTTCTCTGATCGAGCCAACTTCTGTTGATCAAGCTCTAGAAGATGCAGACTGGATAATTGCCATGCAAGAAGAACTAAATCAGTTTACAAGGAATGATGTGTGGGATCTTGTTCCAAGACCAAAAGGATTTAACATCATTGGTACGAAGTTGGTCTTCAGAAACAAGCTAAGCGAAAAAGGAGAAGTTGTAAGAAACAAAGCCAGACTGGTTGCTCAGGGATATAGTCAGCAAGAAGGTATAGACTATATAGAAACCTTTGCACCAGTGGCCAGGTTAGAATCTATTCACTTATTGATTTCTTTTGCCACTCAATATAACATCACTCTATATCAGATGGATGTTAAGAGTGCCTTCTTAAATGGTTATATAGATGAGGAAGTTTATGTCCACCAACCTCCTGATTTTGAAGACTCCAAGTTTCCAGAACATGTTTTTAAGTTAAAGAAATCATTATACGGATTGAAGCAAGCTCCTAGAGCTTGGTATGAAAGATTAAGTTCTTTCCTTCTGGATAATGGTTTCACTAGAGGAAAAGTGGATACTACTCTCTTTTGTAAAACCTTTAAAAAGGATATTTTAATTTGCCAAATTTATGTTGATGATATTATCTTTGGAACATCTAATGCTACACTTGGAAATGAGTTTTCTAAGTCTATGCATGCTGAGTTTGAAATGAGCATGATGGGAGAACTCAAGTATTTATTTGGGATCCAGATCAATCAAACATCAGAAGGAACATATGTTCATCAAACCAAGTATGTGAAAGAACTTCTGAAGAAGTTTAATCTTTCTGAAAGCAAAGAAGCAAAAACTCCTATGCATCCAACGTGTATCTTAGGTAAGGATGAGGTAAGTAAGAAGGTTGATCAGAAGTTGTACAGAGGTATGATTGGATCTCTTCTATATCTTACTGCTTCTAGACCTGATATTTTATTCAGTGTTTGTCTGTGTGCAAGATTCCAATCAGATCCTAGAGAATCTCACTTAACAGCTGTTAAGAGAATTCCGAGGTATCTGAAAGGTACTACTAATGTTGGTTTAGTCTACAGAAGATCTAAAGAATACAACTTAGTAGGATTTTGTGGTGCTGACTACGCTGGAGATAGAATTGAAAGAAAGAGTACTTCTGGAAGTTGTCAATTTCTTGGAAGTCATCTGATATCCTGGTACAGCAAGAAGCAAGTTACAATTGCCCTTTCTACTACAGAAGCATAATATGTTGCTGCTGCTGGATGTAGTACACAGATGCTCTGGATGAAGAGTCAGCTAGAAGATTATTAGATATATGAGAGTAACATTCTTATCTTCTGTGATAATACCTCTGCTATCTGTTTATCTAAGAATCCAATCTTACATTCCAAAGCTAAACATATTGAGATTAAACATTATTTCATTAGGGACTATGTTCAGAAGGGTGTTATATCTTTAAACTTTGTGGATATAGACCATCAATGGGCTGATATCTTTACAAAACCCCTTGCTGAAGATAGGTTTAAGTTCATTCTGAAGAATATCAGTATGGATTTATGCCCAGAATGAGAAGATGAGAAGTTCTGACGTATGGATTAGTTCTGTAACGATTCTGTTTTATCTTCTTATAAGAAGTTCTGATATTGATCAATTATAAGTTCTGATTCTGTTATTACTAACGTTTCATTATCTAAGTTGATTCAGAATCTCTTTTAAAGCAAAACAGCTGTCACCAGCTTTCCAGATGTTGAATACGTGTTCACTCTATTTGGACAAGTACGCGTGCAGTTGAGGAGACGCCGCCCTAGGTAATTGTGCAAATCATTTCAAATATTACGTTATCTCTCCTAACGTCATTTCTCATTAAATGCATTTGATTCTATGTTTTTTTTTGTAATCCTGTTCATTCAGAAACACATTGCATTTCATTTCAAATCCGTCTCTATATAAACTCATCTCCATAACAATTCATCTCTTTACATTCTCTCTCTTCATTCATTATCTTTTTTCATTCATCTCTCTCTTTCTCGTTTTTGCATAAACCCTAGTTTCTAAACCGAATCTCAGAGTGAATTCATGCTTCCATCCTCAAGTATTCAACAAAAATGCCTTCGGCACATCTTGTTCAACACAAATATGGATAGCATCCCTTGAAGACTTGTTCTATTCCATATGATGAACTAGAAGTTCTCTGCGAAACAATGGTGGATTTTGAAAATCTTTTGGAACATGATTTCAAAACCAAGTCTGCAATGCTGGTACAAGGTTGGTCAAACTACTTTGAAAGATTGGTTGGACCAGTTTATCCTCTCTTGATATCTGTTTTGACCTATTCAAGCTTAAGTTCAGAACAAGAATGGAAACTTTGAGAGCTGCTCATGACTCCAAGTTGGATCATGTTGCTATTCGAAGCTTATGGAAAATCTTTAAGAAGGACTTTCAGTTTGATGCTATGAACATCCAGAAGAGATGCTTGGCTGAGGCATCTGGTTCTCCTGGTTGTTTCTTAGAAGTTGATGATGGTAGGTACTATCATCCAATCAGAAATTGGAGATCTCTTGAGGAGAAGAAGTTTGTAGATGAGCTGGAAGATGAACCATGCCTTGCAATGGTCGTATGGAAGCCTCAGTTTCTTGTTCTGACTGGAGACTTTCAGTCATTATTCAACTGGCTAAGGGAGAATCCCTCAGAGAACGCACCAGATATGGTATATCCAGCTGTTGAATATCCATCAGAAATTGCTGCTCCTACACCTCCAAGGAATCTGGCTGAGATCCTTAAGGCTCTTGAAAATTCTGATTCTGATATCCCTGTTCCAGAATATGCTGAAGATGCTTCTATGTTAGAAGCTGATGCTGAGACACAAGCTTCTGAGAATCATCCTGCTGAGAAACTTCCTGTTCAGGAAAATCAAGATGATGTTCTCATGATTGATGCTGCTGTTGAGCATGCTACTCCTTTGAATGATAGTTGTGAATCTTCTTCTGATGAACCTTCTGTTTTGGTGAACGCAATGAAGGCCCTTCAAAAGAATCAAGCTGATCTAGCTTTTCGTTTGGATAAGCATGAAGATACTCACAATGAGTTTCGCTCGTTCATGAAGACGCAGACAGAAAGCACTTCTGAGATTCAAAACCTTCTGGCCAAAATAGTTTCTAAGCTAGGCTAGTTGTATTGTGTCTTGGTCTTAGATGTTTTCTTGCTTTTTCCATTTGTTTCTTGCATCTGCTTCTATCTCTCTGTATCTTCTGATATTTTATTGAATCAATGAAATATTATCTTCTTCTCTCATATTGTTTTTTCATCTGAATCTTTTATATGCTTTCTGATGTTATGACAAAAAGGGGGAGAAACATGATAATTGATTTGGTTTATTATATCAGTTGCTGGGATTAAGTTTCAACATTCCTAACATTATTTGCAAGTTCTATGTCTTTGAGATTTTTTGCAGGATTGAATATATTCTGAAAAAGCTCAACATGAGAAGCAAATACATGGAGAAATGCAATTCTATAAAGAAGCTGAAGGATAGAAAAACACTTAGAAAGGGGGGGTTTGAATAAGTGTAGTTTTAAAACTCTTAAGATAAAAACAATTTGCACAATGATTTTTATCCTGGTTCGTTGTTAACTAAACTACTCCAGCCCACCCCCTTGGAGTGATTTACCTCACTTGAGGATTTAATCCACTAATTACACAAGATTACAATGGTTTTCCACTTAGATAACCTCTAAGTCTTCTAGAGTATTCTGATCACAACCTGATCACTCTAGGAACACAATGCTTAGATACCCTCTAAGACTTTCTAGAGAATCCGATCACAACTTGATCTCCTCTAGTTCTTACAAATGAATGTAAACAAATTCTTATAAGAGTTACAATGCTTCTTAATAAGCTATTATCACAACTGTGATTTTTCTCTTAAGTTTAAGCTTAATCTCACTAAGATATTACAACAGTAATGAAGTGAGGTTGAAGATGAAGTTTGAGAGCTTTTAGAATTTGACAGTGTTTCTGTATGTTTGCGCAAAGTGTTGTATTCAGCTTCTCATCAGAACATCTATTTATAGGCATTTGAGAAGATGACCGTTGGGAGCATTTAATGCGTTGCGTGATCCGTACAGCATTGCATTTAATGTTTCACTCTTTTGTCAACTACCTCGAGCCTTGCTTTCGCTGTGTCTATTGACGTTGCCTTTAATAGCTTCTAACGTTCATTTTTTCAATCAGCGTAGCCTGCCATCTTGTACTTTCTTCTGATCTGATGTTTGTGTAAACAACGTTTGAATATCATCAGAGTCAAACAGCTTGGTGCAGAGCATCTTCTTGTCTTCTGACCTTGAAGTGCTTCTAGCGTGATACCATGAGAACTTCAGTGCTTCTGCTTCTGATCTCACGTTCTTCTGATGCTTCAATATACCATGTTCTGATTCTGCTTGACCATCTTCTGATGTCTTGCGAGAGCATGTTTTGATGTTGCATACTTGAACCTTCTGAGTCAGTGCTTCTTGCGCTGATTTTGTGCATACTCTTTATATATTTCTTGAAATGGAAATTGCATAGGATTAGAGTACCACATTATCTCAAGAAAAATTCATATACATTGTTATCATTAAAACTAAGAATATTGATCAGAACAAATCTTGTTCTAACAGAAGCATGTTCTTAGATTTGACGCAAGCTTAATGCTGTGAAGCTTCAAGATCAGAAGCAAGAAGAAAGAATGTTCTGATATTCTCGTGGCAGAATATGCTATAACACATTCTTATCTCTCATATGTTCTGATACATATTCTTTTTAAGAACTTATCAAAGTTTGCTCTGATATTTTTTTAGCATTGCTCTGATACATGTTCTTTCTTAAAAGAATGTTCTGATTCATTCATGCTCTGACTTTTGTCGTCTAGTTTGTTCTGAAATATTTCAGGATGTAAAGATGCTTTGATAATGCTCTGGTACATTCAAGAATGTTCTGATACAATCAAGCATGCTATGATTCAAGAAGAAATTCAAAGCTCTGAAGTTGTCCTATGGAAGCAAGAAGCAGAAGCTCTGAATGTTCTGAAGTTCTAGGCAAATGTGAACGTCTCGACTGAAATGGAAAATACTCAGGGAAGTCTTTTATTTATAAATTCTTCTAGTATTTATTTCAAGGGGAGATTGTTAATCTCAGGGGGAGACATATTCACACACTATGTTTATATGCTTATGCTATAACTGTGTAATTGTCTTTGGTCATCTGATATTCTGATTGCAAATTCATATAAATTATATATGTTTTTGTCATCATCAAAAAGGGGGAGATTGTTAGAACAAGAATTGTTCTGGTCAATATTCTTAGTTTTGATGATAACATTATATATGAATTTTGTATAAGACAATGTGGTACTCTAATCCTATGCATTTTCCATTTCGGGAAATATATAAAGAGTATGCACAATTCAGCGCAAGAAGCACTGACTCAGAAGGTTCAAGTATGCAACATCAGAACATGCTCTCGCAAGACATCAGAAGATGGTCAAGCAGAATCAGAACATGGTCTATTGAAGCATCAGAAGAACGTGAGATCAGAAGCAGAAGCACTGAAGTTCTCATGGTATCACGCTAGAAGCACTTCAAGGTCAGAAGACAAGAAGATGCTCTGCACCAAGCTGTTTGACTCTGATGATATTCAAACGTTGTTTACACAAACATCAGATCAGAAGCAAGTACAAGATGGCAGGCTACGCTGACTGACAAAAGGAACGTTAGAAGTTATTAAAGGCAAAGTCAGTTAAAGCAGGAAAAGCAAGGCTCGAGGTAGTTGACAAAAGAGTGAAACATTAAATGCAAAGCTGTACGGATCATGCAACGCATTAAATGCTCCCAACGGTCATCTTCTCATAACGCCTATAAATAGTGAAGTTCTGATCAGAAGCAAGGTTACTAATTTACGAACAACTCTTTGAATCTTGCTGAAACGCTGTTGAATCAAACTTCATCTTCAACCTCACTTCATTTGTAATATCTTAGTGAGATTTAAGCTTAGAACTTAAGAGAAATATCACAGTTGTGATTATAGCTTATTAAGAACCATTGTAATACTCTTGTAAGAATTTGTTTTACATTAACTTGTAAAAGGTTCCTAGAGTGATCAGGTTGTGATCAGAACACTCTAGAAGACCTAGAGGGTATCTAAGTGGAAAACCATTGTAATCAAGGTTGATTAGTGGATTAAATCCTCAGGTGAGGTAAATCACTCTAAGGGGGTGGACTGGAGTAGTTTCGTTAACAACGAACCAGGATAAAAATCATTGTGCAATTGTTTTTATCTTAAGAGTTTTTAATGTCACACTTATTCAAACCCCCCCTCTCTAAGTGTTTTTCTATCCTTCACGCCTCACTTTAAGTTCACCTCGATTTACCTTATCCCTTAAGAAGTAAAATCTGGCTTCGATGTGCTTAATCCTTCCATGCAGAATTGGATTCTTTGTAATATTTATGGCTGACTTGTTGTTGATCTGTAGCACCAAAGGTTTTTTCACTTCGACCTCCATTTCTTCAAGCACAGATATGATCTAAATTGCTTGACACGCAACACATGATCCTGCTATATATTCAGCCTCACACGATGACAATGCCACCACAGGCTATTTTCTTGAGCACCATGAGATTGGGGCACTAAATACTTGAAAGAAATAACCAGTTGTGCTTTTTCGATCTTCCTTATCTCCACACCAATTAGCGTCTCAATAACAAGTAACCATAGCTTTTCTGCTTTCAGAATCTCATCGAAATAGAGTTCGATCCATAGTTTATCGATCATCTTAAGTATCTCAAGATTCTTCTTGCAGCCTTCATGTGTGACACCCTGGGTTCACTCATGTATTTTCTCACTAATCCAACTACGAAACCTATATCAGGTCGACTAGGGAATACATACCTTAAAGATCCCATAATTTGTTTGAACAAAGTAGCGTTGACCTTGTCCTCCTCTCCATGTTTCTCCAGTTTCAAATTTGGTTTGATGGGTGAGGATGTAAAGTTTCCATCCTTAGTCTTTTGAGTATTTCTTTGACATACTTTCTTTGATGTAGCACCACACCTTGCTTTGACATTTGAAATTCCATGCCTAGGAAATATGACAGATTTCCCAGATCCGACATTTCTAATTCCCTTTTCATCAGATTTTTGAACTTCGACAAGTTTTCCAAGCTATTTCCAATTACTAGCAAGTCATCCACATATAAGTAGATGATTGTTATATCTCGTGCCACAATTTGAACATAGACACCCAACTCAGACTTGCATTTAACAAATCCCAATTCGACTATATATGAGTCGATCTTCTTGTTCCATGTCTTAAATGCATGTTTGAGCCCATAGAGTGCTTTGTGCAAGCTCTTCGTCTAAGGGACCATTCAAAAATACTAATTTCACATCTAAGTGAAATGTTGACCAGCCTTGCTTGCATGCCATTGGCGATAACCAATCTGACAATCTCCAATCTCTGACAGGTGCATATACTTCAGAGAAGTCGAGTTCTTCTCTCTAAAGAAATTCTCAAGCTACGAATCTTGCCTAATGTCTTGCTATCGACCCATCAGCATTGTGTTTCCACTTGAACACCCACTTCACTTTGATAGCTTTTGTGTGTGCTGGCAATTCGACTAACTCGTGTGTTGTTTCTTTCGATTGCTTGTAACTCTTCGACCATAGTTGACTTCCACTGTTTATTCTTTAAAGCCTCACAATGGTTGATTGGTTTGACATATGCAAGTAAAGAAAAATGAACTAACTCTCCATCTGGTGTTACTTCATCATCACCAGTCACTTCATTGTCTTAGAGTCTTACTAGACAAACTTTAGTTCTGGAGGTCTTTCGCTTGTGCTAGCCACTCCCTCTTCGATTTTGATAGTGTCGAGAATTCCAGCAACTGCTTCGACTTCGACTTCGACTTCAATTGAAATATTGGCAATTTCTTCCATTTTGACTTCATCAATTTCTTTGTCGACACCATAACTCATCAAAGGCTTGTTAATTGCCTCACTAGAATTCCAATCCCAGGAGGAGTTTTCATCAATCACATTATCTTGACTCATCACGATATTCTCATTAATTGGATTGAGCCGCCTGTATGCTCCTGTTTTATGATATCCTACCAGAATCATAGGTTCACTCTTGTTATCAAGTTTCCTTCTTCTCGCATCAGGAACATGCTTGTAACAAGTGAGCCAAACATCTTCAGATGATTCAATGATGGTGGTTTTCCACTCCACACTTCTTCAGGAACCTTGTTCTTCAATTTCTTTGTAGGACACTTGTTTAAAATATACACAACAATGGTGATTGCTTCACCCCATAAGGATTTTGGCACATTTTTCTGCTTCAACATGCATCTTTCCATATCGAATATGGTCCTATTTCTTTTTTCTATTATTCCATTATGTTGAGAAGTATAATGAGCAATTACCTCATGATCAAAACCATGTTCTACACAAAATTCTTCAAATACTTTGGATGTGTATTCGTCACCTCCATCTATTCGCAGAACTTTGATCTTCTTCCCACTCTGGTTTTCGACAAGCATCTTGAATCTCTTAAAGATTTTGAATACTTTGTCCTTTCTCTTAATCACATATATCCAAAGCTTTTGACTATACTTATTGTTATACCCCAAAATTTGCCCACATCTTTTTTCAAGAAAACTCCAATCTGAAAATTAAGAGTTTCATATAATCATGGATTTTTATTTCAAATATCCTAGCATATGAAGTACTTAAATTTCAGAATTTCTCTTACACAGTAACTTGGCTAACAGTGGAATTTATTCTTACGCAAACGCCAAATACTGTTCTTTACTTCACAAATACTATTTATTTATTTTACAGATAAATAGTACTAACACAGTTCATGCAGGGTTAAATCTTTTTTGCAGGCGCAAAAGCAGGAAACTCGCACTGTACTGGTAACAATTGTTTTTGGTTTCCCACTAACTTTTGTACTATATTCCATTATTTTCAAAATCTTTTCAAATCTCTTCTTTCCAATTCAAATCTCAACTTTATTCTACACATCTCTCTTTTCCCAACAATATCATACACTTTCTTTCAAATCTCACTTCCACTCAAAATTTCCATTTGTACGGAATCACATCATTCCCCAACGTCTCTATCATCTTTCCATTCTATAAATACCTCTCATTCTTTTCACAAATCTCACATCAAATTCTAAATCATCTTTCAAATTCCTACCTCATAATCCATCATTTCTTCTTCCCTAACAAGAATGGCAAAATGGATAGAGACACTGTTTCTTACAGTCATCACCATTGCTACGGTGATCATGACTTTCTTCTGCCTACATAGTCTTGAGGAATGTGGACCTGCAATGGCTATGCTCCCAATCATCTACATGTTATTGTTCATAGCATGGGTCATCAATCGTCATTCTTAAAATTTGCCGTATTTCTTATTTCTTAAATGTACCGTTTATTCGTCGTACTGTTCAATATAGTATGTAATATTTATACTGTCAGTATTAAATGTTGTACTAGTTGTCATAATATTGCTTAATTACTAAGATAATATTTTGTGTATTTTCTGCCAGTCAAATATTTCTATTTCTGTGCATTAAATAATTTTCAGGTTATTATCGGTAATTTTGCCCGCATACCGTAAATATCAGTTATTTATTATGTTTCTGTTTTCTAACAAGTCATGTAAATAAATTTTCATGCTTCACACCAAACAAAAACAAAAATAACAACAAAAAAAAAAAAGAAAATTAACTTTGACGGTTGATTTTTCACTTTAACTGCTGCTTCAGTACACGAACAGTCAGTTGACAGACAAACTGCAGACAGTACAATTCACAGTGTTTTGTACAATCAATCAAATCAATCATTCACAATTCAAATTTCCAAGATTTTTTGTGTTAGAAGTCTTCTGAATATCACGCGATTAGCAGAAACTCAGCACTGCACAAAAATCAGGTACGCTTAACTGCCTCCTATACAGACAGTCCCTAATCAGGGTTTTTCTTGTTTTAACAGGAGCAACAAGTTTTGAGAGCTCAAATGGATTTCATATACATCCATACATCTCAAAGTACCATCATACAAATTTTCAAACTTCAATTCACTCAGACGCACCGTCAGCAGCTCAAACAGTCAACAGACGACCCGTTTGACCAAAAAAGTCAACTGACAGTCAAAAATGAAATTTTTTGTCAAAATCCATATTTTGTCAAAGGATTCAACATTTGATCATTGGATGGTCACAATTCATCAAGGAAAGATCAAAAATCAACAAAACCCTAAGATTCAAAATTAGGGTTTTTGCCTGAAAAGTCAACTCAACTTTGACTGATCATAACTCTCTCATCCTTCATCCAAAAAATGTCAACCAAAGCTCATTTTGAAGGAAATTCAATTATCTTTCAAATGCAATTGATCCCATGGTCATTGCATTCACCATTTGAAAAATATGGCCAAAGACATTACAGGTCATTTTCAAAGTCAACAAAAAGACACTTTTTTTAAATGGACACACAAGGAGAACCAAAAATCATTTTGATATGAGACCAAAGACATTGGTTAGAGGACTCTTTGAGGTTTCCAAAAAGTGCAAGATCTCCTTCATATGACAAAAATTGAAGGATTTACACCTTGTTGAAGTTGGCTAAATTTTGGGAAAATGCATGAAATCAACATTGCTCAAAAATGTTTTTTTTCCAAAAGATGCCAAGTTTTTATGGTCCAAACATCTTTGCCATGTTACTATGGGCCTCCCACGACCAAGATTAAGCCCATATCTTTATTGGCCATTTTTTGCATAATTTTATCTTACTTTAAGATTAAAATTAAAAAGAAAATGCATGGATAATGGTTGCTTGGTCTCCAAGCATGACTCACCACAAAGAATCTCTGATTTTTGCAGAAGATTGGAGAGCAAGGCAAGTGCATTGAAGGCAAGTCAAGACTTGGTCAAAAATTCAAGGTTTTTAATATTTAAAAACCAAACTTTCAACAAAGGCAACAAGGCAACTTAGCTTCAATTATAAGCATTCAAATGCTTATATATAGCTTAGCATACTTCAATAACAGGGAGACAAGTTCAGAACCAAAGAATAGTGTATAACATACTTGTACTCACTTGTTCTTTTTTCAAGGAAATTTAAAATTCGAATTTTAATTTCCAGCTTGTTTCAATTCAAACTAAACACTTAAACATCATCCTCAAGTATCATTGAACGTATCTCGATCATTTCCAAGTCCTAAAACTCACTGAATCGAGCTATATAGGCCACGGTTTGTTCAAACAAAAACTTACTCATATCTGATCATACACGCATATTTAACAAGATGTAGATATATAATCATGTTTGGTTTGAAGCTCTGGTCGTTTCTGGAGCTTTAATTAGGTTTTCATGGTTGTTTGAAGCATGTACCATTTTAGGGTTTTATGACCTCAAAACGGGGGTTTTCTTTCAAGGCAAAATCAGAAGAAAATAAGGCCATAGTTGTGTTCAGTGGATCATTTGCAGTTGATCCATGGTCTCATATTGCATTTATCTTGCCTATTTCGTAATTTTTAAGTTTGCAGGGGTTTTAGCGACGGAAAATGACTGTAGGTAAAGGTTTTACCTACGGTTGCAGAGATTTGAACGAAGAAGATGATGCGTGGCAAGCTCTGGTTGGCCAGCCAAGCGCGCGCGTTTTTTTAAATCTTTCTCTAATCATGTGTGTTGCAGGTCCACTGAATCCCATGCCCCTCACAACCAGAGCCATCTGATTTCATTTAAATCTCATCCAATGATCATAACACGCATGCACACCATGGAGCCTCAGCTCCTCACCACACTGAATCAGTATCCTTTCTATTTTTAATTTTATTTTCTATTTTTATTTTAGTTTCTTTGATAAATTAATTAAAAATAGTTAAAAACTTCCAAAAAATTCCACAAAAAATATTTTAGACTTCTAAAAATATATATTATTTTCTGAAATAAAAATATTTTATTTTTCTTCAAAATTTCAATATTTTACATAATTAATTAGTATGTATTTATATATTTGCTTATTAATTATTTTAATTAGTCAAAAAATCATAAAAAAAATTGTTCTTTGTGTTAAATATTGTTTATATATCATAAACTAATTTTGTACATATTTAGGATAATTTTATCATTAAGTCTTAATTATTTGTGTAATTATTTATATAATTATGTTTTAATTAACTTAAAAAATCCAAAAACAATTGCAAAAATTACAAAAAAATCAGTTTTGTTCTAAAATCAATTAACAAACATTTTGTACATATTTTTAAGCTTATTTGCTAGGTTTAATCATATTTCCATCTTTTCTTTCTTTTAAATTAATTAATAATGCATTAATTATATTTAAAATAAATCACAAAAATACAAAAACATGCCTTTTATTTATTACAATTTAAATTCCTAGATAAATGTATAGGATGTCAAATTCATGTAAATAGGCTAGTTTACATTTCCCGCACAATCGATGTAATAGCGTAGATTTACTTTCTGCACTTTACATTTCCGCATTTTAATTTCCAGCACCCATATAAACTGCGTGTATGTCAAAGATAAAACTGAACCGTCAGATCACTAACTTCAAAGATAAATACCTGAATTCAATCACAATCACATTTGCACCTCCTAGGGTAACCCCTTTTCACTCTTTTCAAAATCAAAGTTACATTTCTACTGTTTCGAGTACAAAATCGAACCTTTTGTTTATATCCGACGAATGGATAGATTTTTAAAGGGAACAAGGATAAAGACCTCCTAACTCAGGGTAGACCTCCTAGTTTGCTTGCTCAAAATCAAAACAAACAAAATTCTCATACACTGTTGTTTTTTTAAAACGAATTTTCCAAAAGACAATATTTTGTATACATCCAAACACGGATCATTACAGAATTAACGATCTTTTCAAAACATCTTTCGAAAGATAAACAAGCATTTGTATATATCCGCACAAGGATCATTACAAATTCTATTTGCAAAGGTATTTCAAAAACACAGGTAAAGCATTCCGAATCAATTGAAAAGTAAAGCAAATGAGCTAAGCAAACTAAAGAGCCCATGGATAACCATGGATACAAAGGGTGCTAACACCTTCCCTTTGTATAACCTACCCCCTTACCCAGAATCTCTCAAAGGTCTTTTTTCTGTTTCTTTTATAAACCTTTCCTTCATTGGATAAAATAAAAGGTCGGTGGCGACTCTGTAAACTTTTTTTCAAAAGAGACGCGAAAGCGTCCGATCGACAAAAAAGAGTCAGTTCACGTATCCCACCCACGGGAGGGGTATGGCCCGAAAGGACGGTCCACAGAACTGGCGACTCTGCTGGGGAATACAAATTCAAAATGTTTTCAAAAGGGGTTACCTTTAGAGTATAGATCATTTCGATGTTTTCAATTGTTTGATCTGATTGCTTTACTTTTCACAGGTTTGCTTGGGTACTTTGCTTGTGTGAAAGATTCTAACCCGAATCTCGAGATACCTTAAGTATATGACAATAGACCAAGGAAACTGTACGGCATGTACCGATACGGTTGATCTGGTAGTCATCGTTAGTGTGATACTTTGGTTTATACTGATGTCCCTTGAAAGCGATCAAGGAGTATATTAGGCTTCCGAAGTGTCATTAACACTAATTTGTCTTAGAACCTTTTAGTTGAACTTGACTTGTGGCCTATTAAGTGGCTAGCTTTGAAATTGATCGAAGCTAGTTATCCTCGAGGAATATTCTTGATCGGCCGTCCGAGCGCCGTATTGAGATGTTGTCTCCAAGGATCATAGAACCCGAATACTATTCTAGGACAGGTTTTCAACCAACTCAACTTCAGAGGGGAGGGTATCACCTATCAACCTCATGCAAGCCTTTAAACCTAAGGCTATTGTTTGATTTGTTTTTGTGTGCCACATGTTTGCATCATAAACACATCATTTTTCACTACACATTTCAAGGATCAAAGAGTTTACTTTTGTTTTTGCAGGTAATGGCTCCCGCCACCAGAGATTACATCCGAATCAATATCTCAACGGTGCCATCTGAACTCAAAGTCTTGGTAGCAGAATTCCCCAGGAATGCTCAATTCACTGAAAAGCATGGTCACCTACTCCATTTGGTTACCTCAAAGTTTGAAGAAGACATGATACGGGTCCTGTTCCAGTTCTTCGACCCTGAACATCATTGCTTCACATTTCCTGATTACCAGTTGGTACCCACTTTGGAAGAATTCTCTGAATTAATTGGATTACCAATCCGAGATCAATTACCTTTCACTGGTTTAGAAAGAAAACCAAAACCTGAAGTCATTGCTGCTGCTTTACATCTGCAAAAGTCAGAAATCAAATCCAATTGGGAAACAAAGAGTGGAGTTGAGGGTTTGCTTGCCAAATTCTTACTGGAAAAGGCTCGACTACTGCTAGAAAACAAAAGTTATCCAGCTTTTGAAGAAGTTATGGCTCTTTTGATCTATGGGTTGGTTTTGTTCCCTAATTCCGACCAGTTCATAAGTGTACACATCATCAACCTTTTCCTAATTCGCAACCCGGTACCAACATTGCTGGGAGACATCCTACACTCTCTACACACTCGTACCACGAAGAAGCGAGGAACTCTCATGTGCTGTATACCACTACTGGCTAGGTGGTTTACATGTCATCTTCCCCGATCAGTGCTAAGAAATGAACAAAGAGCACAATGGTCTCGCAGAATCATGTCTTTATCTCATTCAGATATCCGATGGAACAACTTCTTTCAAAGAGACATTACTATCATTGATCATTGTGGAGAATACCCTAATGTGCCACTCCTTGGCATTAAAGGAGGTATCACTTACAATCCCTCTCTAGCTCTACGCCAATTCGGATATGCAAGAAGCAACGGTCCTCATGACATGATTATCCGTGGCATTGTGTTTGATTACGAGAATGATTCTCACAGACACCGACGAAGATTCATACAGGCTTGGGACAGTGTCTATAGAATAGAAAGCAAAACTCTGGGGCAATGGAATTCTATTCCTATGGAACTTTACCTCAGATGGGTGCGTACTCATGCTCAAAAACTCATAATGCCCTATCCCGCTGTTCTACCTGTGACTATCGAATCAGAAGTCGAAGGTTACGAACCTCAAGTTATTCTACACCCGGATATGCCAACTGACTTGGAAGAGTTGCAAAAATCCTGGGTTCAACTCAAAGAGGAAAGAGACACCTTTAAAGAACACTGTCAGGACTATGAGAGAAGGCTATTCGAGCTCACCAGACAGCTTCAAGAAGAACAAAGAATCAACGCATTCCTGGGGACAAAGAAAAAGCGCCCACGGGAGACCTGAAAGATCATTTATTTTATTTTCTGTCTTGTAAGCCCAAATGAGGCAAAGAAAAAAGAATAAATTGATTAACTAACGTTTGTTGCTTCTTTAACAAATCTAGACTCTATGATCCTTGAAAACATTGCACACATGCATTCATATACATTGCATACACATTGCATACATGGCATCCAGTCATACACATTTCATAACAGGTTCTCATGACGGGTTTCTCATCTCTTCGCTGTTTATTTCAGTCAGAAGAGATGGAATCTGAGGCAAGCATCAAGAATCTCGAAGTACAGAATGCCCAAGTTCAAGTGGCAATTCTGGAACTGGCAAAGGGGCAACAAGAGCTGAAAGCCCTGATACTCAAGAAGAAGAAGAAGCCCAAAGAATCTGCAGGCTTGAGTCACCTGAGAAGGAAGATCAAGATCCCTGTCAAAAAGATCAAAAAGCCACCAATCCCTGAAATAGTCGGTGATGGTGAACAAGAAGATAATCAAAGCAACCAGGGTTCTGCTAAACCCTCTCTCTCTTCAAATGAAGAAGAAGATCATTCTGGAGACGAACAGGATGATGACAAATACCAACAGTTGGAGGATCGTATGAAAGCTATGGAAATACAAAAAATACCTGGCTTAGATTTCAATGATCTGGGACTCGTGTCGGATGTTGTCATCCCTCCAAAATTCAAAGTTCCAACCTTTGCAAAGTATGATGGAGTTTCTTGTCCAAAACTACATTTGAGATCTTATGTGAGGAAGATACAACCTCATACAACAGATAACAAATTGTGGATTCACTTTTTCCAAGAAAGTCTGTCAGGTACACAACTCGAATGGTACTACCAGCTAGAAAATACCAAGGTTCATACTTGGGAAGAATTAGCTGCTGCTTTTTACAAACAGTACCAATACAATGCTGATCTTACACCCACTCGTACTCAATTGCGAGGCATGTCTATGGGACCAAAAGAAAGTTTCAAAGAGTATGCACAAAAGTGGAGAGATATGGCTGGAAGGGTTCAACCACCCTTATCTGATCGCGAACTAGTCGACATGTTCATGGGCACTTTAACTGGCCCATTCTATAGCCATCTGCTGGGAAGTTCATCATCAGGTTTCACTGACCTAATACTGACCGGAGAACGTGTCGAAAGTGGCATTCGAAATGGAAAAATTCAAGTAGGATCCTCCTCTGGTACTACAAAAAAGCCCATCAGAAATGAGGTCAATACAGCGCAAATTCAGACAAGTCACAAAAGTGATCAGCATCAATCTGTAGGGGCAGTTATGATCTCCGCATCTGCACCTCAAAAAGATCAACAGCCAAAATATACGCATCGACCAGATGCACCAAGAAGAACTTTCACCAAAATCAACATGCCAATCTCTCAGGCATTGCAGCACTTGCTAAAAGCAGATTTGATCACATTAAGAGGTCCTCCGAAGAATGTCAACACTTCTTCTCTGAATTATCGCCCTGATGCAACATGTGCCTATCATTCAAACTGTCCAGGACAT